>NC_134470.1:24039207-24130304 GCF_964194025.1 Convolutriloba macropyga
TCTTGCCATGTAACATGGCAAGATCTTGGCACGATTTTCCATGTTTTATCATGTTTCTTGTCATGGCTATCAAGTTTCGTTTCACTGGGAATGGACGTGGTCGTGGTGGTGGCGGCGGTAAGGGGGACTGACGGGTATCTAGAGTGTGGGCAATTTTGTAAGCTGGGTGACTACAATGGGAAAGACTCCGAAAGAATACAAAAATGCTAAGGGTTAGATCTTTCTAAGCAACTCATAGCTTATCAATTTCGTCTCTTCTCTCTTCATCAAACGCCACTTTTTGTTGATTTTTAACGTTTTAATACTATCAAGTGTGACCGGTTAACTAAAATCTAGCGCACCAAAAAATTTTACATTAATCCGTAATGATCAGAAATCCAATTTTTAAATGCCCAGTACTGATTTACATTTAGTGCTCAGTGCGTGTTTTAAATTGTTCTCGAAAAAACCCGAGCATTGTTAAAGTGAAAAATTAAAGTTTGCTTTCCTGATAACGTATGATGATTTTTAAGTTCAGAATATTGTCTGCAGTAATTGCAGAAATCATCACTCGTTCACGTGTTTGTTCAGACCCTCAAGTGACGCATTGGTGACTTGTTCTCTTTTCCCGCTCATTGAACATGATTTCATTTCTGCATCATAAATCGAGTAGATATCCTGCGTGTTAGTGAGTGAGTAAGTTCCATCTCTCTGATTGAGATTAAACAAAATTGAGCTTCGAGATTTGTTACATACTCTACATTGTAAGCAAAAAGAGTGAGCTTAATTGATAACAAAAAACTATAGCGTACAAACTCGTTGTGATTCGGGTTTACCGCAGTTTTTACTTCAAACATCATAGAACTCCTATACAACATCAAAAGCTGCAAAACTGTTGTACTATTCGAAAACTCTTTGAGAGTATTATCGTGCTGTGAGATTAAAGCTCAATTGATTTCCGAAGCTTAAATTTGAACTGAGATCTGCTCGATTACCTGTACACTCGATTGGTCACTTATTGCTATCTCTTTCGTTGATTGACCCAGCTTTCGCGTGGAAAAAAAAACGCAAGTGGCTGACGGATTGAACGACTGGTAATTAATCATCAGCGGTAAGAAAACAGATTAAAGAAGAGTTAAAGTGGTCACACGCATCAACGATCGACTCTTGCAACCTGTAATTGAGATTGTCAATTGAAAAACGTTTGAGTTACAGCCTATCCTATCTGAGTTTTGATCTTTTTGCTCATAAACCAATCACAGAATCAACCTGATTTTAAGTTGAACCACAGATGACCATTCAAGGGAGTGCAGCCTTTGGAGACAGCCCAGCGCTCGATGAAGGTAAGACGGATTTGTTTGGCCGCCCTCCCGCGTCTCCACCCCTGCACCCATTGTAAATCATGAGTCTAAGCCTAGCACGAAGATGTCACTTTGGTTGGTGATCATGAAAGTTAAACCGTTGAAATTAATCGTTGAAAATTGTAAACGCACAAAATGTTTGAAGTCAACTTTAGGCAAGTTACTGTTGACTGTTTCCTTTGATTTTTATAGCAATCGACGCTCAACCATGAGAAAGCTAGAATCTTTTCCGTTTGTTACCCCCCCCCTCCCCCCTCCCGACTTAGTGGGTGCATATTATTGGCGCGAACAATCACAGGTGCCATATTTTTATATATTGATTTGCTACACTCACTAACAAAGGTAGAAAATCAATTAGCAAAACTATACTGAACGTCAAAAGAAAATTAAAACACGCACGTGAAAATTTTATACTGAACGGCAAAAAATAATTTAGCACCCCCTATTTTCACGTAGTGGAAATTCAATTTTTGAGGCAAAATTAATCCAACTAAAAATCATTTTGAAAGCAATTTTTACACCATTCATCACCTACACTAGTCCTCTCGCCTGCCTATGAAATTTGGATAAAACGCAACGTTCACTTACCGGAAATCCCAATGTGATATTGATGAACTTCGTTTAATTTTCACGGTAAAAAGAAAGTTGTCGCAAGATCTCAATTTGATCGCATCTTTTCTCTCTCTCTCTCTCTCTCTCAATCTTAGTCATGGTTGAATAAAACTGAAAACATATCACATCTTTTGGAAACTTTTAAGTCTTTTCCATTATAGCCCCCGTGAAATCTAAGCCCTCGATTATGGTACACCATGATTGGGACGAGCTATAGGTTATCTAGCCACTAAGCTGGGAGGGGGCTATAATGGGATAGAACTCAACTTTCGCTTTACTTTGAAACTTTTGGAGTTTTCATTGGCACATATGGTAAAGTAACTTTGCGTTTCATATGAATTGCATAGGTAGGCGAGAGAACTAGTCAAGGGGATCAATGGTTAAAAAAATGTTTTCAATGTTTGACTATAAGTTGGAGCAATATTGCCTCAAGAATTGAATTTTCACATCGTAAAAATAGGGGGCGCTAACTTACCTTTGCCGTTCAGTATATAGTTTTGCCAGTTATTCGTAAAAAGCAGGAAATTGAGTTCCCCGTTAAATCTGTTCAACTAGGTAAAAAAATTCGTTAATTCACACCTCAAAAATTGGTTTCAAATTGTGTAGGCATGATCCTGTTTTAACAGATTTCACATAGAGCCCAATTTAGAGTTTTTTAAAGGAAAAACTTGAAACTGGATTTTTATCGTAAGTAGATTTGCCATTTGTCTTGATTGGAGAAATATCAAATTTATTTAATTTTGCAGTTGATTTATGTAGGACTGAAGCAAAAAAATCAAAAACTTTCTGAAAATGCTGTTCAAGAAAAAGCAACTTGCAGTTTATTTTGCTGTTTGAATGTTTAATTTTGCTAACGAGTGTATGTAATGGCACGTGCTCTGACACTGGAGGTGTCAAACCGTACTGGGGTTGGCGCAATTGGAAAATATGGAAAACATAATTGCTCTAAAATCAAGAGAAATCTGAAGCAAACTCACGGAAAATTTATTAATTGCTCTCAAACGAAGTTTGTAGTAATTATATTAGTGCTGTCGGTATTTTTTATGCGATTTTTCGTTTGACCGACTTTTCGTCTGACGCTTTTGACTTTTCGTCCTCAAAAATGGAATAAACAGGTAACGCCCAGCGTGCATTAAGTGCTCTTTGTGGCTTTCAGCTCTGCTTCAGCTCAAACTGTTTTAGAGACTTAAACTGATACTTAAACTTATGGTGTGAAGGGCGTTTCTTCGAGGTTGAATACCCGCTGTTGGATACCCTCGCTGTTGACCCCCCTTCAACCCACTATTGCCCGCCCTCCGCGCTGTTGCCCTCCACTCCATTGGTGACCATCGCCCCCTCCCTCCCTCTCCATCATTCCCTCGATGCACCCCCCCCCCCCCCCCCCCCCCCCGTGGCTACGTTCGAACAACCGATCGCTAAAAACACGCAATTTTGTAACAATTTTCATAAATTTTTCACGCTTTTCAAAAATTTTTTGTAATTTTTGAGTTCATTCAGCCTATGTGTTGCAAAATCTTCTCTACGGTTTCATACTAGGTTAATGCATAGTTTCTAGTGGTAATGGAATGGTTGCAACATTTTAACATCACGAATTTTAATATTTTCTTGACAAAACGTGCGAATGTTTTCAATTTTTTGATATTTACTTTTCATTATTCACGTCTTTCCAGACACAGGGGTCTGAAAACGTTCTTAATGGCTTGACAAGAAGTTACTGAAATAAAATTTATTTGCCATGGAATAGCTTTCAATTTTTTAATATGACAAGTTTTAGCGATTTTTATAAATGAAACTTGCATTTTTACACGGTTTTGAAAATATTTTGGCAGTTTTTAGATTTTTCCCAGCCTCAAGAGCCACATAAGCTCCTCTAAAATTAGATAATAGGTTGCTGTATATGTTCTAGATGTAATGGAATGTTTTTCAAGACTTAAACATCACGATTTTTAGCATTTTTTGACAAAACTTGCAATTTTTTTGATATCTATTGTCGTTATTCAAGTTTCTCCGGACCCAGAGGCCAGGAAACTTCCTTAAAATTTGATAAAAATTAACTGAAAAAATTTTATTGACCATGGAATGGTCTTTTTAATATCACAAAATTTGGATCTTTTCCGTTTGTGCCCCCCCCCAGCTTAGTGGGTGCATATTTGCAACCCCCAGACGCACGTGCAATATTTTTACATAGTGATTTACTATGTAAGGACACGTGCTCTGTCACTGGGGGGAGCATAACGTACTGGGGGGGCACAAACGGAAAAGATCCCAAAATTTTCAATATCACAAATTTCAGTATCTTTTTGATAAAAATTGCTATTTTTTTCAAGTTTTTCGAAAAAATTGACGGTTTTTAGGCTTCTCCAGCCTCTCGAGCCAAGGAACTTCCTCTAGGTTTTGAGAATAGCCTAGTCTCTAATTGTAGTGAAATGTTTTTCAAGATTTCAAAACCACGAATTTTAGCAGTGTTTTTTTTTACAAAACTTGCAATTTTTTTCAATTTTTTTGACATTTATTGTCATTATTAAGGTTTTTCAGCCTCATTGAAAATCTCCTATAGGGTGTGATAATAGGTTACTCGGAAATGTGCTTTGGCCATGGATTAGTTTTCAACTTTTTTGATCACAAATTTTGCAATTCTTTTTTTCAAATTTTTTGGATTTTTTTCTGTCATTGTTTAGGATTCTCTAGCCCCAAGAGACACATAACCTCCTCTAGAGTTTGTTTATAGGTTACTGCATATGTTTTACAAGTAATGGAATGTTTTTCAGCATTGTAAAATCAGCAGTTTTCAAAAAAATTCTGCAACTTTTTCAAGTTTTTTAAATCTTTTTGAATTGTTTATCATTTTTTCCGCCACCAGGGTCCTAGGTTTGATGGTAAGCTTTCCAAGATTTGATGGTAAGCTTTCGCGTAGTTTCTGGAGTTAATGGAATGGTTAACAATACTTTAAAGACTCTAGCTTTAGCAGATTTTTTACAAATTTTCGGAAAATTATTATCTTGTTTCAAGTTTATGGGTTATGAGCCAGTGAAACTATTTAAAGCTTGAAATAAGGATGCTGGATAGTCTCTCGAGACAATGAAATTGTTTTGAAGATTTTAATATCAGGAATTTTAGCAAGATTTTGATAAAATTTGCAATTTTCAAAATTTTTGATTCTTTTTGTCCTTTTCTGAGTTTAGCAATCGTTACTGGCCAATGCAGCTTTTCAAGTCTTGCATAGGGGTTACCTGGCATAACTCCAGAGACAAAAATTAGTCTTGAACATTTTCTGTGCCAAATCTGGAACCTTTTCTTTTAGATTTTCCAATATTTTGCAAACTTTTTAAAACGTCAGTTTTTTATTTGATTTATTTACTAACAAGGCTAGAAAAGTAAAAGTGGCAGAGTCGAATCAAGCTGAAGCTAGCCTGACTAGACCGTGGCTGGCGACCGACGAAGCCAAACGCTCGCCGGTTGTTTGAGAGCAATTCGCCTGACGTATATTTAAAAACAATTTAAAAGTTACTATTGAAAGTAAAAAGTAACATATACCATGATTAATTGTTAAACGGCATAATTTTGATGGGCATTTTGCGTAATTTTGCTATTTTTGTTTTCCTCAAATTTAACATGGATCAACTGAAAATCAATGGAATTTTATATGCTCTAAATTTCAGAAAGATGAGGAAAGTATACTGAGGTCTAAAGACGGAAAGTATACATATAAAGTCTAGCCCCCAAGCATGTAATTAATACCATAATGGGGGCAATAACTTCGATGGGGAGCTATAATAGGAAAGACCCGAATATTGAACGGCAAAAGTATTTTAGCAGCGGTAAGTAAGTATACTGCAAAAGTAAGTACACTGCCGGCAAACCCGAATTTTCAAGTGAAAATTCAATTTTTGAGGCAATTTTATTCCAACCTGAAATCACATTTTCAAAACAATTATTACACCGTTGATCCCCTACACATGTCTTCGTGCCTACCTATGAAAGTCAATTAAGCGCAACTTTCACTTAGTAGAAATCCTGAGAAGGTTATTAAGGTTCATCCAAGTTTCACAGGAAAAAGTAAGTTTTCACAAGATCATAATTGGTTCACACCTTTTCTCTGGCAAAGGAGAACTTAGCCATAGTTGACAAATACGTTGCGATTTCTAGTACGTGAAAGTTGATTCACATCGGGACTTCTGGTACCTTACTATTTCGTTCTTTTCATCTGAATTTCATAAGTGGTACAGACCACTAGCCTAGTATCAATGGTGTAACAATTTTTTTCGAAAATTGATAAGATTGAGCAAAATTTCGTCAAAAATTGAAATTTTGCTTCGTAAAACTGAGGTATCAACTTACTTCGCCTCTCTCTCTCTCTTTGCCATTACCCATTATAGCTCCCCCCCCCCCCCCCCCGCGCTTAGTGGTCAGATTACCTAAAGCCCCCCACCCAATAATGGTTATTATACCATAATGGGGGCTATAATGGGAAGGAACCCTTATTTCTTAGGTTCAGCATATTTTTAACTGCTCTCAAACGAAGTTTGTAGCAGTTATTGCAAACGTGTTGGTCTTGTTTATGCAAATTTTTTTGTTTCACCGTTTCTGCATTTTTCTTCTGGAACATTCTTTGATTTCTCAAGTGACAATTTCACGCTTTCGTTCCTCATTTTTGAGTGATCTCTATTGCTCTCTCCGAAATAAAGCCTGTTGCTAAAATAAAATTGATTGCAGCATGGAAACAAGAGGGGTCTGATAGCCGAGTGGGCAGTGCCTCTGGTGAGAAATTGGGAGGTCAATGGCCCGAAGACCGGTGTAGTTAACTATTTTTGCACCCATAAAGAAAAATTGGGTCTTTCCCATTATGGCCCGCATGAACTTATAGCCCCCTTATGGTATAATTACCATTATTGGGGGACATAGGTTATGTGACCACTAAGCTGGGGGGCTATAATGGGAAAGACACGAAAAATTATCTAGGCTACACCCCTTGAATTCAAGTGTTCCACCTGTCGTTCGAGATCGATTCTTCCAACATTAATTGGTTTGTTTCTACTTGAGTTTTTTTTAGACATTAAACCAACATGCAACCAATTTTTGAACAATACACTATTGATCTACTACAAGAACCCCTTGCCTACCTATGAAAGTGAGATGCCACACACAAATAAATTACCAGAGACCCCCTTGTGTAACTAATGAACTCCATCGAGCTGTTTTTAAATAGCCGCGAAGCGATAGCGGCTACTATTGGGGACATCGTAGTTTTTAATAGCCGCCCTCATCTTCTCAGCCGGCTATTATAGCGCTCCTAATTTTTTTTAATAGCCGCACAGCCATAGCTGGGGCTATTATTGGCCTTCTCTTGGTTTTTTATTTCGTCGTCATGATTTTTGTTACGAACATATGACGTCACAGCCACTTTTTGTTCATTCGCTCATGCAATTTCAACTGAATTGCATGTGTGACGTCATTTTTCGCTCTTAATGGAGCGAGTTTTTTTGTTCATTCGCGTGATTAAACTTTTGGTCTCACTTGACTTACCTCTCTCAAAAATGACTTCCTCACTTTAAAATTGACTTTTTTTACTTTAATTCAAAGAGATAAAGTCAAATGGATGTGTGTCACTCTAAATGAAGGTTATTTGAGATCAGCTAATAGAGGCGGCAATAACTTATACAAGTTTTTAATCAAAATATAACAGATCAGCCTTCAATGAAAAGACGAAGTTTTTTGGTCTATCTTTTTTACTGTTTTTTTAGACTGCCGATCTACGAATCTATTGCGGCTATTTTCTGGCAGCTATGTTTTTACTTCGTCAAACTTTTTTTCGCTTTACCCATTTTGCCGCTTTTTCGACATTTTGCGTGAAATCTTTTTGACTTCTCTAGGCTAGTTTATTTCTTTTCTCATTCTACTAAAAGTGATTTTGAACATCAGTTGCTCAGCAAAGCAATTCAAAATGAACAGAGTCAGTATAAAAAATTGAAGTCAGAAATAGAAACGGGATAAACCCATAAAGCCCAATTTTAAACGCCCGCTATTTGAACTTCGTTCCTGTAAGTCTTAGTCACCATCTCTTATGCTTATTGGTATTAATAGTAGCCCCTATAGCCTCTCTCTAAGAAACAGAAGTATGTTCAACTACGAAATGCCATCAAAAATAAATTGGACTTGAAAAATGTTTTTGTACAAAAATTTTTTTTTTTCAATATCTTCTTTTTTGCTTATTGGAATCAAGGGCGGCTATTTTCCGGCAATCTGTGGGTATGTTTTTAATGAGCTCCTACTAGTTGTTCGAGAGCAATTCCTCCGATGTTTAGTCGGTTATGTTTTTAATTCGTCGTCTCCATCGACGATTCTTACGACCTGACTTCTTGGAATTGACTTTTAGTGACTTCTACTACTTTTCAGTTAAATTTATGTACATGACGTCATTTGTTCTGCTTTTAGGTCAATTGCGTGAACTACCTCACTAAAAATTGACTTCGGAAATCATTTAATGAACTTTAAATTTTATTAATATTCACTAGTTGGAGATCAAAAGTGTGCACCCAAGTAGGGCCAAACGTAAGTTCTTGAGTAAAGAGTCTTGAGTTTTTGATTTAGAATAATATATTGAAAAAGATCTATTAGAACTTTCGCCTTATTGAGCGCAGTGTCTCATAAAAATGACAGTCCGAATCTAACACAAAAAGTCTAGCGGTCTGTTAAAGGACTGGTGGTCAATCTTTCTATCTTAGTTCTTTAGTTGCTTCAGTTCCATGGAAAGCCACAAGCGTCTTTTGCGGCTATTTTCCGGCATCCTGCCGGTTATGTTTGTACAGCATGTCTCCTTGTATTACGGAAAACCTGTCCTTCAAGTTTTGTCTCCTTTTATTAATACCAACTATTGGTGGTTTCTCAAGCGAGACTTTCCTCCCGCCTCATTTTATATTTATATCCAATGGGAGCACGACCTGTTAAACTTGAAATGATTGTGCTTGCTTTCTTTTAACTATGTTTTAATTTGGACTTTTCCCCGAAAGCCATCTATCGTTTAACTGTCGAGCTTTTAACTGTCGAGCTTTTCTAGCGCATCTTAGATTGGTGGATAACAACTATATTGGGCCTTAACTACCAAATGCTTGAATATCTATCTGATGCCGTCAAAATTAAAAAATGAGAACAATTCTTGAAATTAAGGGTGCATAAAGATGGCATCCAAATTTCCCTGCTTCATTTTTTCTGAGAAACTTGACATAATTTGAAATATTGGGCGTTATCTAGGCATATTATCGGCTTTATTAAGTGTATTTTGACATAGTGAGATATAAATTGTCAAGGCTAGCACCTTTTGTTGACTTGATTTGTCAATTGTGCTTTGGTACTAAATTAAGGAAATGGGATACAAATCGTACTTAAAAAATGGAAATGGGTTTGATATAAATATTTCAGTATCATCCGCGTCGGCTTCAGGCAGTGTGATTGGTGGCGGGGGTCTAGGTGGGGCAGGGGGTGGTGCCCCAATGGGAGGGTTCTGTGGTGCGTTCAATGCAGCCAACCTGAAGGCACTCACTGACAGAACAGGATACACTCTCTTGCAGCAGAACGGACAGCGCAAGTACGTCTTCATCACTGTATTGAAAACACTTCGTTAAGAGAGAATTGAACTCACTTTGTAACGCTTGAATGGTAAACTAACATACAAAAAGATGTGACTTTCCATTATAGTTACCAGCAAAATTATAGCCCCCGAACTGTATTTACGGTAATGGTGGGGTTACATTCCATTCTTTTTAAGGGGGTGTGCGGCGAAAGACCAAAAAAACTGAACTCTCAATGCTTGACTGTCAAATGGAATATGCAGTCAAACATGGATGAGCTTTTACGTATATAAACAGGATTGGTATAGAGACAACATCAAAAGTCTACCAATTATGTAATAAGTTCGCATTTTCTTGATGAATCAGTAGTCTCCGAAGCAATGCTATAATAACGAGCCACATAATGTGCTTATCCACGAAATCTGATTTTGCAAGTGGGGAACCAAAAATCACTTGAATCTGTGAATGATTTTATAATAAGGCTCCGTATATCAAACTTCCTAGATTCCATGAGCCATGATACTGATTGTATTTGTCGCATTCTTCGTTCAAGTTTGGATTTCTAATAGCCGCTGATTTCTAATACCCACTGAGGGGCGCATAACGTACTGGGGGGCGCAAACGGAAAAGATCCGACTTCTGTTTTAGAACGTTGACTTCTGTTTTCGAACATTTCACTTTAAAAGAAGCTTAGTTTGTATTGCATAGTAATTAAGAACTGAGTAATTTTGAGAATTTTTGATCCCACATAAGTCCTTAACTAGCCCTACTCCCAACTACCCCTCGCCACAACTAACCACCCCCCCCCCCCCCTCCCCCACACTACCTACCCACATTACACAAAAATCGTTTTTTTAAACTATGTTGCATTTTATTTTCTTTTTTCATATTTCTAAAATAGGCGGCGTTAGATCAGAGATTCTTGTTGCACGACTCTTCGAGTCCTTTCCGGGATTCTACTGGCTATGTTTTTAATTCGTCGTCTCCATCGATGATTTTTACTACCTGATTTCTTGGAATTGACTTTTTCAATGACTTCAGTGATTTCTACTGCTTTGCAGTTAAAATATGTGTGCGTGACGTAATTTCTGCTTTTAGGTCAATTGCGACTTATCTCGCCCAAAAAAATGACTTCTGAACTCACTTATAGAACTTTAAAATTTAGGAACATTTAACTAAAGAGCAATACTGTGCATGCAAGTAGTGCCAAACATATGTTCAAATTCTTGAGTATTAGTCTTGAGTTTTTGATTTCGAATATCAGTTTTGAAAAAGCTCTTCTAGGGATTTTTCCTTATAGACCGTATGTGTCATAAAATTGACAGTCCGTATCTAACCCAAAAAATCTAGTGGTCTCTTAAAGGACTGGTTGTCCATCTGTCTATCTTATATCTGTAGTTGTTTCAATTCATTGATGGCCACAAGCGTCTATCGCGGCTATTTTCCGGCAATCTGCCGGCTATGTTTATAACTTATTAACATAAACAACTGATGAAATTTTTCTGTGTGCTCTATTTTTACTTAACTTTGCAGGTATGGAGGCCCGCCTCCGAATTGGCAAGGTGCCCCACCCTCAAAGTGTGAGGTATTTGTGGGCAAAATTCCACGTGATCTGTACGAAGACGATTTGGTTCCGGTTCTTGAAAAGGCGGGCAAAATTTACGAGCTAAGACTTATGATGGATTTCTCTAACCATAACCGTGGCTACGCCTTTTGCACTTATACTCACAAAGATGAAGCTCTTGCCGCTGTTCGTATCTTGAACAACTACGAGATAAGACCGGGTCGCATGATAGGTGTTTGCATGAGCATTGACAATTGTCGCTTATTTGTTGGCGGAATCCCGAAAAACCGAACTCGAGAGGAGACGATGCATGAAATGTCTCAAATCACAGAGGGTGTAGTCGATTGCATTATGTATCCAAGTGCAGCTGATAAAACGAAGAATAGAGGATTCGCGTTCATAGAGTACGAGAGTCACAGGGCAGCTGCGATGGCAAGGCGAAAGTTAATTCCTGGGAAAATTCTACTGTGGGGACAACAGATTGCCGTAGACTGGGCAGAACCAGAGGCACAAGTTGATGATGAGGTCATGAAATCGGTATGGCGCTTTCTCAATTTAAAAATCAATTTAATAACTTGGTCAAACCCTACAAAAGATCGTTTCTTACAGGGGGTATAGAGCATAGAGGGACCCGTAAAGGACACCCGTAAAGGACCTGGAAAATGTCATGATCGCACGTTATTCTGTAATATGAGCGCATAAAAGATTGACCAGAGACCACTTAAGTCTGGCAGGGTCTAATCAGAGAGCAAATTCAGGAAATAGACAGATCATAAGTCACGCAAGTTTGCCACGAATCACAAGATTGCCACGAAAGTCCGAACTATGGCGACCCGAAAGTCTGATCACGGACCAAAATTTGACATAGTCTGATTAATTGCTCTCGAAGGAAGTTTGAAGCTTTTAATGTAAAAGTGTCTTTTCTGCGCAAAATTTTTGCTTTACCGTTTTTGAGTTTTTGTTCAAGGACATTCAGATCTATTCTGTTTCTGTCCCCCAGTGTTTTTATGCCCCCGAGTTACAAATTATATGCTGTTATATAACACGTTACTTTGTAAGAAAACAGCACGTGTGCCTGGGGGTCATAAAAGATTTATGCTCACAAGCTGGGGGGGGGGCAAACAGAATAGATCCGGACATTCTTTTGATTTATTTCACTTCACCAGTGACCTTTTCGCGCTTGACTTCTTGACTTTTGCGAGATCTGAGTTGGTCTTATTAATAGCCGCGAAGCTATAGCCGCTACTATTGGTGACATCATGGTTTTTACAATTCAAAGAATCTGCGCCAGAATTGGGAGCTGTCTTTTTTAAGATCTGTTCACACATTTTCTTGAATTTTGAAGTAAAATTGTAGTTGTGATTTTGGTCACGCCGAAAAGGGAAGTGGAGCAAAAAAGCGAGTGATTTTGCGGCGTGAAAGGTTTTCACTCTAATTTTAAAGTAGAGTGAGAAAAAGGTGGATAAACAAAAATTCGTTTTCTTGCTAGTGGTTTTTTGTTCACATGCGGCATTTTCGCTTTAGTTTTTACTGTCTTTCGATTTTTTAATAGAATTTTCTTCTAAATGGTTTTCCCAATCCAGTCATAGTTCATTCTATGTCTAGTTTTTTTTAGTCAATAAAAATTCTTTGAATTGTACGTCAGAACTTGTCCTGCTATGTTTTTTTTTTACTTCGTTGAACAAAAAAATTTTCACTTTACCTCATTTTGCCGCTTTTTCAACTTTTTGCGTGAAATCTTTTAAACTTCTCTAGGCTAGTTTCTCTCTTTTCTCATTCTGCTAAAAGTGATTTTGAGCATCAGTTGCTCAGTAAAGCAATTCAAAATGAACAGAGTTAGTATAAAAAATTGAAGTCAGAAATAGAAACGGGATAAACCCATGAAGCCCAAGTTTAGATGCCGGCTATTTGAACGTCGTTCCTTTTTCAAGCAGCTGAATTCAATTGGCGGCAATTTAATACTAAAAGTCAAATGAAAAGTGCGCCGAAACTGGTGCCATTTTTAACTTTAAATCTTAATAGTGGTGTATCTTAACCTCTAATGTGGTTATTTGAAGCTAACTATTGAATTTCTTAGTCCCATTTAGGCTCCCCTTCCCTCCACTCCCCTCCCCCTTCGACTGAAGCAGGCTGCAATTGATTAGAGCTCCCACTAGTCGTTCGAGAGCAATTCTTCCGACGTTTAGTCGGTTGTTAAAATTTTTGATCTTCGAAATTTTTTCCAGATTCAGTCATAGTCCGTTCCAGGTCTAGTTTTTTGTTAATAGCCGCAGAGCGATAGCTGGGGCTATTATTGGCCTTCTCTTGGTTTTTTTATTTCGTCGTCGCGATTTTTGTTACGACCATATGACATCAAAACTACTGCAAATCTGCTTTGGATTCATTCGATCATGCAATTTTAACAGCAGTGCGTGCTTGACGTCATTTTTCGCTCTTAGTGGAGCGAGGTTTTTGTTCATTTGCGTGATAAAATTTTTGGTCACACTTGACTTACCTCAATCACAAAAATGACTTCCTCCTTTTGAAATTAACTTTTTTACTTTAATTCAAAGAGATAAGGTCAAATGGGTGTGTGTCACTCTAACTGAAGTTTTTAGAGAGCAGTTTATAGAGGCAGCAAAAACTTGTACAAATGTTTAATCAAATTATAACATATCAGCCTTCAATAAAAAGACGAACTTTTATAGTCTTTTTTACTGTTTTTTTGAGACTGTAGATCTATGAAGCTATTTTCTGCCAATTTGACAGCTATGTTTTTTTCAATGAAAATTGTTTTTGAATTGTACGTCAGGACTTTTCTTGTGACCATTGACTTTTTAAATTTCAGTGACTTGTACTGCTTAGCAGTTGAATTTTGTGTGCGTGAATTTCATTTGCTCTGTTTTTAGGTCAATTGCGTGACCAAGCTCACTAAAAAATGCCTTTGGCAATCATTTAATGAACTTTATATTCTATGAACATTTCTAGTTAAAGATCAATAGTGTGCATCTAATTGTGCCCCAATTCTTGAGCATTATAGTCTTGAGTTTTTGATTTGGAATTATAAAAGTTCCCTTAGGGTTTTTTCCTTATAGAGCATAAAAATTTTATGAAAAATGACAGTCCAAATCTAACCCATAAAGTCTAGTGATCTATTGAAGGACTGGTTGAAAATCTGTCTATCTTATTAATTGCTCTGAAACGAAGTTTGTAGCAATCATATTAGTCCCTTTTCAAGCGATTTTTTGCTTTACCGATTTTTGTCTGACCCATTTCATTTTTTGCACTCAGAAAGGGATAAACAGTTAGCGTCCAGCGGGCACTATGTGCTCTTAGAGCCTTTCAGCCCATTAGCCTCCAAGTATGCGATTCACAGAAACAGTTTTGGAGATTTATACTTATCCTGTGAAGGGCGGTTCTTATTGGTTGAAGAACCCCATCCCCTGCTCTGACCCCCGTTGCACCCCCTCCCCCTCGTGGTTAGCTACTGACGGATCCAACCGCACGCCGGTCGTTTGAGAGCAATTCGCCCAATGTTAGTCGATTATGTTTTCTGTAGTTGTTTTAAGTCTTAGAATGCCACAGGCGTCTATCGCGACTATTTTCCGGCAATCTGCCGCTTATGTTTCAGTAATTAATAGCCGCTTTCATCTTCTCAGTCGTCTATTATAGCGCTCTCTTTTTTACTTGTCGAACAAAATGGTGTTTCGCTTTACCACATATTGCCGTCTTTTCGACATTTTGCGCGAAGTATTTTTGACTTCTGTAGGTTAGCTTTACTCATTTTGCTCAAAGTGTTGTTAAACAACAGTTGCTCAACAAAACAATTCAAAATAAAAGAATCAGTGCAAAAAATTGAAAACAAACAAACGGGATAAGCCCATCAATACAATTTTAGATGCTCGTTACTTAAACTTTGTTCTTATAAGTCTGTGTTACACCATCTCTAATGTTTGTTTATTGGTTATAATACTAGCCCCTGTATCTTTGCACTAAGAAACAGGAATATGTTCAACTACACAATGACATCAAAAAATTTCGCAATTTAGAATTTTTTTTGTACAAAAACTAATTTTTCATTGTTTTTCTTCCATTCTTTCAATTTCAATCAAGGTTTTTATAGGGTTTGTTTAAGTCTGCCGGTAAAGCCAAACGATTGTAAGATAGTTAATTACAAACCCCTTAATAGTTGAGTGATCATTGCTTCTATCTATCGCACCGCAGATCGCTGGTTTGAACCTAGTCTGTTTTTTCACCCTCAAAAGTTGCCTAAGCGATAGCTCCCTTTGAATAAAATTACTCCACCTGTCGCTCGAGAGTAATTTGTCCGACTTTAATGGGTTTATGTCTATAAATCAATGTTTATATGTCCATTGATGTACAATCACAGCATGATTATTTCCCATATGATTTATATTTTTGCTCTCAAACAAAATTTGTGCCAATTATATTTTGTTGTCTTTTTCAATCCAATTCTTTCTTTGAACGATTTTTCTTCTGACCATTTTTGCTTTTTGTCCTAAAAAACGGGGTAAACAGGCATCGCCTGGAATGCATTATTGTCTCTCAGTGCCTTTTGGATAAAAGACTCTGATTATGCGATTCACGGAAACTCTCTTTGAGAAAGAAATTTATGGTAGGAAGGTGGTGTTTAATCTTAGGAATTGGACCCCAAGTCACCCCCACCACTCCCTTGCCCACTGTCGAACTGGCGCATTAGACCAACCTCGTTCAGTCCTCCCAATCCAAACTCTCCTCCCCCGTTTGGCTCACCCTCCCCCCCCCCCCCCCCCTCGCCTCATTCCTTCTCGCGAGACACCATACGGCTCATACTTCCTCCCTTATGCGCGCTTGTTTTTATTCTAACATCCCGATACCCAAGCTGGCTACCACCAAAACAAGCCGATTGCCGTTCGTTCTGCCAATTAGTTTCCTTATTAATTGCTCTCAACTGAAGTTTGTAGCAATTTCTAATGCGATTTTTCGCTTGACCGATTTTTCGTCTGACGCATTTGACTTCGTCCACAAAAACGGGATAAACAGGTGGCGCCCAGAGGACATTAAATGCCCTTAGAGCTTTTCAGTTCTGTTTCAGCAGTTTCAACATTTTTGGAGACTAATACTTATTGTGTGAAGGGCGGTTCTTAGAGGTTGAAGACACCCCCGCTGTTGTCCCCCACTATTCACCCCCCACCGCGCTCTTGCCCCCCCTCACTCCCCATCAGTCCACCGGTGCCCCCCACCCCCACCCCGTGGCTGCGTTCGAACAACTGATCGCTGAAAACACGGAATTTTATACTAATTTCACAATTTTTTTCATCTTTTTGACAATTTTTGTCCTTTTTTGAGTTCTTTCAGCCCTAGGTGTCAATGAATTTCCTCTAGGGTTTTATAATAGGTTACTGCATACTTTTTTGTGCTAGGAGAATGGTTTCAAACTTTTAACATCACGAGTTTCTGCACTTTTTTGACAAATTGTGCAATTTTTTTTTCTGTTTGACATTTATTTTTCATTATTCTCGTCTTTCCAGACGCAGGGGCCAGAAAACGCCCTAATGGATTTGATAATAAATCACTGAAAAAATTTTATTTGCCATGGAATAGCTTTCATTTTTAATTGCTCTTGAACGAAGTTCATAGCAATTATTGTAAACGTTTGTGTCTTTTTTATGCAAATTTTTCGCTTGACAACTTCGTGCTTTTCTTCTGGAACATTTTTTTGACTTCTCAAATGACTTCCTTACAATTTCGTTCATCATTTTTGAGTGATCTCTATTGCTCTCTCCGAAGTGAAGCTTGTTGCTAATATATAATCGGTTGCAGTTTGGATACATAGTGACACATAGCGCAATTGTTAATGCGGCTGGATATGGATCGGGAGGTCAAGGGTTCGTATCCCTTTGAGGGAAAAATTTTTTGCACCCATAAAGAAAAATCAATTTACGGTACATAACTTGAATTAAATTGTCTCGCCTGTCGTTCAAAAGCAATTCTTCCGACATTTGTCGTTTTATGTTTTAGTATGACAACTTTTAGCAATTTTTTGATAAAACTTGCATTTTTTTCAACTTTTTTGAAAATTTTTTATCATTTTCTAGGTTTCTCCAGCCTCAAGAGCCACATAAACTCCTCTAGGGTTTGTGTATAAATTTCTGCATAGCTTCTGGATGTAATGGGATTTTTTTAGAGTTCATGGAATGGTTATCAATGTTTTAATGACTCCAGCTTTAGCAATATTTTGATAAAATACAATTTTTTTTCAATTTTACGGAAATTATCATGTTCCAAGTTTATGGATCTCTATGAGCCAGTGAAGCTAATTAAGGCTTGAAATAAGAATCCTGGGCATTCTCTTAATACAACAAATTGGTTTTGAAGATTTTAATATCTTGAATATTTGCAAAATTTTGTTAAAATTTGCTATTAATATAATTTTGTACTTTTCTGATTTTAACGATCAATACTGGCCAACGAAGCTGTTCAATTCTTGCAGATGGGTTACTTGATATAACTCCAGAAACAATAGATAGTTTTTATTTCTTTCACTGCAACATCTGGAAGCTTTTCTTTTGAATTTTGCAATATTCTGTGAGGTTTTTTGTAAATATCAATTTTTTATTTCATTTTTTTTTCTAACAAGGCTTGAAAACTAAAAGTTGCGAGGTAGAATTAAACTAAAGCTAGCGTCATTATACCATTGCTAGCTACTGACAAAGCCATCCGGTCGCAAGTCGTTTGAGAGCAATTCGCCCGACGTTAGTCGGTTATGTTTTCTATTGCTCTCACGTTTTTTCACCGGAAGTACTATTTAATCATGCGGCGTTTTGAACTAATAGTTAAAATCAGTAAAATTCCGGTGTGAACAAATTTTTACTGAGCGAGAGATTTTTTGTTCATGCGCTGCGTTGAGTAAACGACTTCTCGACTTTGAAATGGGTTTTTGAGAGATTTGCACACATAGATGAAATTTTAGCCCCGCTTTCGTCCATTTGTCCCAAATTTGTTTCATATTGTAACTTGTTTTTTTGTAGATTTATATTTTAAGCGATGCCGCATGGAAGTGCAGCCATCTGAAATCGATACCAAAATATTTTTGAAAGCCTAATATTGCGTTTCAATTGTAAAATTGGCACATCTTTCTCAACTTGTTTTGTCAATTTTTGATTTTTCATTCGTTTCTTCAATGTCAGATCTGCGAGCAAATTTTTGGTCCAAAAAAATTAGTAAATATGGCAAAATTATATGACAATTCTTGAATTGCATGCCTCGTTTTGACTTACTAATTGGTACACATACTAATCCTATTTTTGAACTTTTCTAAGCTTTTTGTTTGTGTTTTGAGTTTAATTTCCGTACAAGTTCTTTTAGTGTACCGACAGTGTTTTGGCTTTTGTTTTGTTGCTAATTAAATTGTTTTTGGAGATAGTTCTTTGAAATTCAAGTGAAAATTTGCAGTATAAATTGAACATTATTTTTTTCAATTTTAATTACTCTTCCGCAATTGATCTGTCTTCACTTCTTTATGAGACAAGAAGACGGCTATGTAATATTTAAAAATTTTGATTGACTAATAATAAAAAACCATGTTTTTAACTCCATTTGAGTTTTGGAAGTCCAATTTAAAATTCTTTTGATTTTTCAGAAATTGTGAAAGTGAATGCGTTTTGTTTTTTTTTTCAGAAAGTATGTATTTTTTAACGTTCTAGCAGTTTTTTCTTAAAATGCTCCTAATACTTATAGTTTTTTCGCCTTCTTTTATTATAATAAATTAATATGAACTAATAATTTTTCTCTTTCTCTTTTGAATTTTTTGAAGTTTTTTTGTGCGTAATTGATTTTTTTATAAATCAAATATGGCACTAAGATTTTGCTAGCCTCAGTTTTCAAAGGTTTGAACGACTCTTTTTCAGCAATTATTTTTAGGGCTTGATTTCGGTAATAAACGGACTTTCGCGTTTAAACTTTTTTCTGTCTATTCGATTTAATTAATTCTTTTGTCATGGTTTAGTTTTAACGAGTTCATTTTGATTTAAAGCGACAACTAATATGCAAAGTCCGTTTAGTTATCAATTGATTGTTTTTTATATAAATTTAAAGAGTGTTTACTTTGATAGGTTTTATGGATATTGATAAATTTTGAACAATTTTCGGTCATTTCTTGCAGTTTTAATTTTTCTGCAAAAATAAAGTTTTGGGAGCATAACTTGGCTTGAAAAATGCTGCTCGAGCAGTTTGACGTTTTCGATTGCGTAAGAAAATTTTGGCTTGTTTTATTTAAAAGGATTAATGTAATTTTTTAGTTCAGTTGCTTTTATGGTCTATTTTTCTTGTGCTAGTGACTGATTTTTTTGGTTTTAGTCATTTTGGTAGGTACCAGTTGACTTAAAAAGTTATTTTATCACAGACGACTCTTTGTGTTGTTTCAGGAATTCTTTAGGCTATGTTCTTTATTTCGCTGCCAAGATTTTCGTTGAGACTATATGACATCACAACGACTTCAAATCTGCTTTTTGTTCATTCTTCCTTGCAATTTCAACTGAAGTGCGTGCGTAACGTCATTTCTCACACTTATTGAGGCGATTTTCTTCATTGGTGTGATTAATTTTTTGGTCACACATGATTTACTTCACTCTCAAAAATGACATCCTCACTTTGAAGTTGACGTTTGTTTGCTTTAATTCGAAGAGATAAGGTCAAGTAAATGTGTGTCACTCTAAATGAATGTTCTCTAAATGAGTGAAAAGTAGCTAATAGTGGCAGCATTTACTTACTGCAGATTCTTAATCAACATAAAACATGTCATCTTCTAATGAAAAGAGTAGTTTTTTCGTTTTTAATAACCGCACAGCGATAGTTGGGGCTATTATTGGCCTTCTCTTGGTTTTTTACAATTCAAAGAATTTGAATTGTATTGTGGCGCTGTCTTTTTTTAAAGATCTGTTCACACATTTTCATGATTTTTGAAGTCAAATTGGAGTGGTGATTTTGGTCACGCTGAAACAGGAAGTGGAGCGAAAAAGCGAGTGCTTTTGCGGCGTGAAATTTTTTCGCTCTGAATTTAAAGTAGAGTGAGACAACGGTGTTTGAACAAAAATTCGCTTTCTCGCTAGTGGGTTTTGTTGACATGCGGCCATTTCGCTTTAATTGTTTCTGTTTTTTCGATTTTTTGGATCGGATTTTTTTTCTAAATGGTTTTCCCAATCCATTCATAGTCTTTTCTAGGTTTAGTTTTCTGTTTAGTCAATGAAAATTCTTTGAATTGTACGTCAGGACTTGTCCTGCTATGTTTTTTATTTCGTCGTCATGATTTTTGTTACGACCATATGACGTCACAGCCACTTTTTGTTCATTCGTTCATGCAATTTCAACTGAATTGCATGTGTGACGTCATTTTTCGTTCTTAGTGGAGCGAGTTTTTTTGTTCATGCGCGTGATTAAATTTTTGGTCACACTTGACTTACCTCACTCTCAAAAATGACTTCAAATTGGCTTTTATTCACTTTAAAATTGACTCACTTTCAAATTGCCATATTTTACTCACTTTCAAATTGACTTTTATTCAATTTAATTCAAAGAGAGGATCTTTTCCGTTCCCCCCCCCCTAGTACGTTATGCGCCCCCCAGTTACAAAGCACGTGCCATTACATAGTAAATCATTATGTAAATATATTGCACGTGCGTCTGGGGGGTGCAAATAATATGCGCCCACTAAGCTGGGGGGGCACAAACGGAAAAGATCCCAAAGAGATAAGGTCAAATGGGTGTGTGTCACTCTAAATGAAAGGTTATTAGCGATCAGCTATTAGAGGCAGCAATAACATATACAGATTTTTAATCAAAATATAACATCAGCCCTCAATGAAAAGACAAACTTTTTTGGTCTGTCTTTTTTACTGTTTTTTTAGACTGCCGATCTACGAATCTATTGCGGCTATTTTCTGGCAATCTGCCAGCTATGTTTCTTTTTTACCGTGACCGCCGAAGCTATTGCGGTTATTTTCTGGCAATCTCTCAGCTATGTTTAAAAGTTTTCTAAGTTCGAATTCCTTGCTCACATTAATGTTCTATTTAATTGATCTCGAATAAAATTTATTAATGCGATTTTTCTCTTGACCGATTTTTTGTTTGACGTTATTTGACTTATCGGCCCAAAAACGGGATAAACAAGTTATTTGACTTGTTCTAAAAACGGGATAAACAATTAACGCACGGAAGTTATTAAGCTACCTTAGTGCCTTTTAGGCTTTAAGTATGCGGTTCACCAAAACTGTTTTTTGGATTCACGGTGATAAGAGTAGTTCTTAGAGTTTGGCCCCCTAACTTCGCCTCCCCCACTCCCCCCAAACACCTCGTCCCTAAAAGATCAAGGGGTCATAGACTACACGGGTGTGGAAACAGAGTAGATTCCTTAAGTTACAGTCCCTTTCGTTGAAGCAAATTACAATAACCCGGATGCTTGATTGTCAGTCGGTTAGGTTTTTTAAACTTCTCACAAAGAGGTGCTGTTGTGACAAGGATGTTTAATTGCTCTCAAACGAAGTTTGTAGCAATTATATTAGTCCTGTCGGTCTTTTTTAAAGCGATTTTTCGCTTGACCGATTTTTTGTCTGACGCTTTTGACTTTTCGTACTCAAAAACGGGATAAACAGGTAGCGCCCAGCAGGCATTAAGTGCTCTTAGAGCCTTTCAGCTCAAACTGTTCTGGAGACTTATACTTATACTTATGGTATGAAGGGTGGTTCTTAGAGGTTGAGACACCTCCCCTCCCCTGTTGACCCCCCACCCCCACTATTGCCTCCCCCCCCTCACCGCGCTGTTGCCCCCCAACCCAGTGTTGCCCCCCATCAGCCCCTGGTGCACCTCTCCCGCCACCACAACCACAACCACCACAGCCGCCACCACAACAAGCACCACAACGGCAACCATCACCACCACCACCACCACCACCACCACCACCACCACCACCACCACCACCACCACCACCACCACCACCACCACCACCACCACCACCACCACCACCACCACCACCACCACCACCACCACCACCACAACCATCAGAAACCACAAGCACCACAAACACCACCACAACCACAACCATCACCACCACCACCACCACCACCACCACCACCACCACCACCACCACCACCACCACCACCACCACCACCACCACCACCACCACCACCACCACCACCACCACCAGTAGTTTAGTCGATTATGTTTAATATATTTTTTGTACAGGTGCGTATCCTCTACTTGCGTGGTCTGCTTCTTGCGACAAAAGAGGAGAAGCTGGAGGAGATGATAACCAAGATGTTTGATCACAAGGCACTCGAGAGAGTCAAGAAGATTCGTGACTTCGCTTTTGTCCATTTTTACAACCGAGAAGACGCTGAGGTAGCTACTATGTGTGCTAGCTATTGAGCCAATTTAGGAGCTATTCCTCTCCCCTCCCCACATAGTAACGTGCGCGTAAACTGGGAACATAAACTTATTATAGCTAACTAGCAAAGTTAAAAACAAATCCTATGTATATTAAAAGTATGTACATGTCATCAATTTCAGTGTTTAGATTGAAAATGAAAAGTACAGGACGCATTAATTAAGGAGCGAAATCGGAAGTATTGTTCTTGGAGATGTTAAAAACAGCCTCTCTGCTCTCAAAACAAGTGACAAAGTCTCGCCATTATAATCTTAACTTTTTTGTGCAATTTTGTTTCGGTACCAGTTTTTGTTGCAATTTTGATCTGAAACAACTATTCCATAGCAATAAAAAATGGTTCGGAAAACAGAAAGAAGAATTTGAAAAGCTAAATAATTGAAATAATTGCATCTGCAAGAAAGGTTGGATATTGTTGGTTTGTTCTATTATTTGTTGCTATTATAATAGTCATTTTATGCTTTTTGTCACTTGGAACAAAATTTTTTCCTCGAAAGGGTGTGAAACGGGTTAAGCTTGGAAGACAAACGAACTACTATTGAGACAAAAAAAAACACTCGCCGCGCGTTTGAGAGCAATTTGCTCGACCATAGTCGGCTTTGCATATAATCAGACTTTTTCTCTAGAGGCTGTTTCAGAGGATCTGAAACAGCCTCTAGGTCAAATTGCTAAACGAAATCCAAAAAAAGAGAAAAAATTAGCGATTATATGTTCTCTAAGATGATTCGATATTAAGTTTTCTCAGAGCCGTTCGGCCGACTAGTCTTCAAGTATGCGATTAACAGAAACTGATTTGGAGACTTATACTTATGGTGTTAAGGGCGGTTCTTCGAAGTTGATCCCACGCCCCCGTTGCGCTCACCTTACGCCCCTTCAATAAATCTAAAGCTGGCCTCACTAAACCGTCGCTTGTGTTATGCTTTTTTCTGTTAGCCACAACCAACTGTTGACCCCACCCACCACCTCCATCAGCCCTCGGTGCACCCCCCTTGCGTTTCTACCTACTGAAGACCAACCGCCCGCTAAAAACACGCCAATTTGTCACTTTTAATTTTTATTAGCCCTAGGTTTCAAGGAGCCTCCTCTATGTTTTAATAATAGGTTACTGCATAGTTTCTGGTGGTAATCGAATGGTTTCAACTATTTAACATCACGAATTTCATTTTTGGACAAAACTTACAATTGTTTTCAAATCTTTTACAAGCCTGACAAAATTTTACAGGCCATGGAAAAGTTTTTCAACTTTTCATTATCCCAATTTTACGTAATTTTCTGATAAAATTTGTCGTTTTTCTTGAGTTTTTCCAGCCTCAAGAGCCGCATAACCTCCTCTACTGTTTGAAAATAGGTAACTGTATAATTTCTAGATGTAAGGGAATGTCTTTCAAAATCTTAGCATCACAATTTTTAGAAATTTTTTGACATTTTTTTGCCATTTTCCAATTTTTTTTACATTTATAGTCATTACTCAGGTTTTTTGAGTCTCGAGTTTAAGCAGTAATTTTAGAAAAACTTTTGCATATATTTTAGGTTTGCAATTGTTTGTCATTTTTTAGGTTCCTCCAGCCTTAACAGCCAAGGACATTCCTCTAGGGTTTGATAATATGTTACTGCATTGTTTGTAGATGTAACGCAATGTTTTTCATGATTTTAACATTAAAAATTTTATGCATTTTTTCTAATTATACAAAAATTTTCATTTTTATGAATGTCGTCCAGCACCAGGGGCCTGGGACCTCCCCCATCGTATGATAACAATCTGCTGCAAAGTTTCTAGAGATAATGGAACTGTGACCAATTTTTTTATGACTCAAGTTTTAAAGGTTTTTGGAAAAAATTTGAAATTTCTTCCGAATTTTTGGAAAGTTTTTATGTTCCAAGTGTATGGATCTTTATGAGCCAGTGAAATTATTTCAGGCTTTCAACAGGGATACTGGTTACTCTCTTGAGACAATTAAATGAATCTTAAAGTATTAATATCTTGAATTTTAGCAAGATTTTTTCTAAATTTGCAATTGTTTTCAAAATTTTTCAATATTTTTTGTCGAACTGAGTTTACCGTCCAATACTGGAACGAAACTTTATAAGTCTTGGCGAAATCTCTCTCTCTCTCTCTCTCTCTCTCACACACACACCCTCTCTCTCTCTCTCTGTCTTTGTTGATGCCTCATTTCAGTTGCTGTTAAGTATGCAATTTACTGAAACTCTTTGGGACATTAATTGATGGTGTGAAAACTGTTCGCTGAGTTTAACTCACCTTTCAATCCAAACTTAGCTCTCTATTCACATCGGCCCCATAGCTCCTCACCCTCTGCACGTCGCTCCACCCGTAACCCTTGGCAATCGATCAACCCTGTGTGCTCCCCCGCTGCCCTCATGCGCTTACCCCACTACCCTTCAATAAACTCAAGCTAGATTCCCTTAACCGTAGCTAGCTACTGACGAAACCAGCCGCTCGTTATTCATTTGAGAGTAACTTACCGGATATTAGATGGTCATTTTGTCCTACTGGATTTGGACATTTTTTAGCAGTTTTTGCAATCTCCATTTTTAAGCACTTAGAATTTTTTTCACAGGGCGTCTATTAAATTGTTAATAGACGCCCTCAGATTCTCAGCACACTGTTATTGCATTGCGCTCCTAATTTTTTTACTTAGTCAACTAAAAATTCGTTTCACTTAACCCATAATGCCCCTTTTTCGACGTTTTGCGGGAAATTGCTCTGAATTTTTAAGACTAGTTTCAATCTTCCTTTATTCTGCTTAAAATCTTTTTAAACAGCAATTGCTCAGCGAAGCAATCTAAAATGAAAGGAGTCATGGAAAACGAAATCGGAAATGGAAGCGGGATAAACCCATAAAAGCCAATTTTAGATTCCCGCTACTTGAAATTTGTTCTTTTAAGTTACCACCTTGAATTTTTGGCATTGACACTAGCCCTTGTATCCTCGCAGTAAGTAACAGGAGTATGTATAACAACCAAACGAATTCAAAGTAGTTCGTACTTCCAAAAAAATTCTTATGGGAATCATTTTAAACTTATTTCTGTTCTTTCAATCCCAATCGGGGTTATAGAATCAATGGCGGCTATTTTCCGACAAACTTTTGGGTATGTATCTGGTTGTTTTGTCTTCTGTTCGGAGAAATATTGTTTTGAGTTGTGTTTTTTTGAAAAAGTACTATCGAATAATAGCACTGTCATATATTTCTTTGCCAGCATTTTCCGACTTCAGTTTTTATTAGCCGCAAAGCAATAGCTGTTTCTTAAACATTTTTTGAGACCAAGGATCTATGAAGCCATTGCGGCCATTTTCTGGCAATTTGCTAGTCTCGTTTTTTTTAAAAAAATAACTAATAGGGAGCTATATTACAGGTAATACTCACAAAAATGACACTTCAAGCTTACACAGGGCAATTTTTCTACTGAAAAATTATTACACGTATTTTTTAGGTTTGTTGGGGATTTCCTATTTTTTGTTGTTTAGTGTCTCAGAATGAAAAAAGATTGATTACTGAACGAGCAGAAGAAGTGTAAAATATTGCGTTAGCAAATTTTAGGTCTTTCTGTAAAAAGACATTTTGTTGAATTTCCTTTCCTCTTCCTCAGTTATAAGCACCATTGCTGAAATTTTTAATTGCTCGCAAACGAAGTTCGTAGCAATAATATTAGTACTGTTTATCTTCTTTTTATGAAATTTTTCGGTGGACCGGTTTTTCGTCTGACCCATTTGACTTTCGGTCCTTAAAAATGAGATAAAAAAGTAATGCCTAGCGGGCATTCAGTTCCATTAGAGGCTTTGAGCCTCGTTTAGTAGTCCGTCAAGTGCTTAGTGTGATGAAGCTAGTGGGAAGGCCGGAGATTAAGGTTAAAAAGTCATTTTTTGAAGTTTTCGAGCCCAAAATGTTGCAACTTTTGGTGTCTTTTGTCATTTCAATTTTTTTTGGACCAATCAAAATTTGAGGCTGGCTAAAGTCGACAAAGGTCTTTATCAAGACGTAAGTACCTTTTATTAATAGCCGCCCTCATCTTCTCAGCCGGCTGTAATAGCGCTCACAATTTTTTTTCATTTCGTCGAACTTTTTTCGCTGTACCATTTTGCCGCTTTTTCAACTTTTTGCGTGAAATCTTTTAAACTTCTCTAGGCTAGTTTCTCTCTTTTCTCATTCTGCTAAAAGTGATTATGAGCATCAGTTGCTCAGCAAAGCAATCCAAAATGAACAGAGTCAGTATAAAAAATAAAAGTCAGAAATAGAAACGGGATAAACCAATAAAGCCCAATTTTAGATGCCCGCTATTTGAACGTCGTTCCTATAAGTCTTAGTTACCATCTTTTATGCCTATTGCTATTGATAGTAGCCCCTGTAGCCTCTCTCTAAGAAACAGAAGTATGTTCAACTACGAAATGCCGTCAAAATCAAGTGGACTTAAAAAATTTTTTGTACAAAAATCTTTTTTTCCATATCTTCTATTCTTTCAATCCCAATCATGCTTATTGGAATCAACGGCGGCTCTTTTCCGGCAATCTGCCGGGTATGTTTACCATTTTAAGGGCTACATGTTTTCGTAATCCAAACAAAATCACGCAAATTTATACTAAGTCTCCGGAATTTTTCAATTTTGAAATTTTTTGTCTTTTTTCAAGTTTTTTTCAGCCGAAGGCGTAAAAAGACATTCTTTAGGGTTTGATAATAGATTACAGCAAAATTTCTAGTGGCAATGGAGTGGTTTTCAACATTTTAACATAACGAACATTAGCAGCTTTTTTTTACAAACTTGCTATTTCTTTGGACAATTTTTCGTCAATTTTCAAGTCTTTCCGGACTCAGGGGCCAGAAAACCTCCTTAAAGGTTTGATAACAAGTTAATGAAATTTTTTTATTGGCCATAAAATAGTTTAAAACATTTTAATATCACAAATTTAAGTAAATATTTTTCAAGTTCCCCCATCATTTCCCCCATCAAAATTTCCCTAATTTTTTCAGCCCTAGGAGCCAAGGAACCTCCCCTAGAGTTTAATAATTGGTTACAGTACAGTTCCTAGATGCATTGGATTGTTTTTCAAGATTTTAACATCACGATTTTGAGCATTTTTTTTACTAAACTTGCTATTTTAATCCATTTTCTTGACATTGTTTTTGTTCAGGGTTTTTCAGCCTCCGGGGTCATAAGATTTCCTGAAAGATTTGATAATAATTTACTGAAAACTTCTTCTCTGCCACGGTATAGTTGTCAACTTTTTACTATCAATTTTTGCATTTTTTTCAAGTTTTTTGAAAATTTTTGTCATTTCTCAGATTTTTCCGGACTCGAGAGCTAAGGAATCTCCTCTAGGGTTCGATAGTAGTATTTTGCATAGTTTCTAGATGTAATGCCATGTTTTTCAAGATTTTGATATCACGAATTTAATCAGCATTTTTAGGAAAAAGTTTGCAAGGTATTTAAGTTTGGAATTGTTTGTCATTTTTTAGGTTTCTCCAGCTTGAAGAGCCAAGGAACCTCCTCTGGGGTTTGATTATAGGTTGCTGCATACTTTCTAGATGTAATGGAATGTTTATCAAAAACTCAATATTAGAAATTAACCAATTTTAAATTATTTGCAATTTAAAGTTTTTCGAAAATTTTGAATTTTTTTTTATTCTTTTCGGCACCAGGGGCCCTCCGACGTTTGATAATAAACTGCTGCATTGTTTCTAGAGTTAATGGTATGGTTATCAAACTTTTTGACCCGAGTTTCAGAGAGTTTTGATAAGATAGAAAGTTCTGAATATATTATCATCACCATATTTAGCAAGATTTGCAAATGTTTTTAAATATTTTGAATATTTTTGTCCTTTTCCTAGTTTAATGATCATTATTGGCGTGCAAAATTTTTAATTTCTTGCATATGAGCTACATGACAGTACTCCAGAGAAAAAAAAATGGTTTTAAACATTTTTTTCACTGCAAAATGTTGAAATTTTCCTTTTGATTATTGAAAATTTAGTATTCTATTTTTTAATTACTAACAAGGCTACAAAACTAGAAGCTGTAGAATCGAATATCATCAAGGACATTATTCCTAGCACACACTCTCTCTCTCTCTTTTTCTCTGTTGGCTGGTGTTTCTTTCCTTCTCTTTCTCGTTCACGTTTTATCTCTTACAATCTATTTCTCTCTTTCTTTAACTCCCTTGTTCATGCCGCGCTCAATTCAGCTGCTCTTATGTGGTGTGATATCATCAATTACCCTCAACTCACGCCTCTTCAATAAGGCTAAAGCTAGCATCACTTAACCATGGCGGGCTACTGACAAAGCTAACCGCACGCTGGTCATTTGAGAGCAATTCGCCCGACGGAAGTCGGATATGTTTCTTTTCCTGTTTCAATCCTAATGTGCATCAAGCGCTTCAATGGCGGCTATTTTTCGGCAATCTGCCGGCTGTGTTTTCTTTTGACTCTTTTGAGCTGGTTTCAATCTTATTCTGCTAGAAAACTTTTTAACTGCTCTTAAACAAAATTTGTAATATTTATGATCTCTGGTCTCTTTCTAAATGCAATTTATTTGCCTGACCGATTGTTGCTCTGACCCATTTAACTCCTTGTACCCAAAAATGGGGTAAACGGGTAACGCTCGGAGGGCCTAAAGTTCTCTTAGAGCTTTACGCTAGGTTCTAAGATTGCGTTTCACATAGAACCCCACTCAGCCCCTCACCCACTGCTCCTCCCGGGTCGAATGTTCTCCCTAAACTCCTCCCATTTTGTTGTAAGAGTGGGGGGTAATTTGTCTATAGGGGTAAATTGATGTAAGAGTAAGAGGGTAATTTGTTCAGAGAGGGTAAAATGTAAGAGTTGGGCTGCAATTGGAGCAATTGGAGGACTTTTGAGGAATTACCCCCTGACTGAAATTGCCATGTAAGAGTGGGCTGCAATGGGTAAAATGGTGTAACAGTGAGCGGGAAATTTGTTCAGAGAGGTAAACTGATGTAAGAGTTGGGCTGCCAAGAGGGTTAATATGGTGTAAGAGTAAGGGGGTAATTGGTCCAGAGGGGGTAAAATGATGTAATAGTTGGGCTGCCAAGGGGCGTAAAATGACGTAAGAGTGAGGGGTTACCTTGTTCAGAGGGGAGAAAATGATGTTAAAGTTGGGCTACTAAGGGGGGTAAAATGGTGTAAGATGAGGGGGTAATTTGTCCAGAGGGGGTAAAATGAGGTACGAGTTGAGCTGCCATGGGGGGTAAAATTTTTTAAGAGTGAGGGGGTAATTTTTTCAGAGGGGGTAAAATGAGGTAAGAATTGGGCTGCCAAGGGGGGTAAAATGGTGTAGGAGTGAGGGGGTAATTTGTTCAGAGGGGATAAAATGATGTTAGAGTTGGGCTGCCAAGTGGGGTAAAATAGTGTAAGAGTGAGGGGGTAATTTGTCCAGAGGCGGTTAAAATGAGCTAAGAGTTGAGCTTCCAAAGGGCTAAAATTGTGTAAGGGTGAGGGGGGTAATTTTTTCAGAGGGGGTAAAATGATGTAAAAGTTGGGCTTCCAATGGGGGTAAAATGGTGCAAGAGTTTGGGGGTAATTTGTCCAGAGGGGGTAATATGTGGTAAGAGTTGGGCTGCCAAGGGGGTAAAATGGTGTAGGAGTGAGGGGTTAATTTGTTCATAGGGGGTAAAATGAGGTAAGAGTTGGGCTGCCAAGGGGGGTAAAATGGTGTAGGAGTGAGGAGGTAATTTGTTCAGAGGGGATAAAATGATGTTAGTGTTGGGCTGCCAAGTGGGGTAAAATAGTGTAAGAGTGAGGGGGTAATTTGTCCAGAGGCGGTTAAAATGAGCTAAGAGTTGAGCTTCCAAGGGGCTAAAATTGTGTAAGGGTGAGGGGGTAATTTTTTCAGAGGGGGTAAAATGATGTAAAAGTTGGGCTGCCAATGGGGGTAAAATGGTGCAAGAGTTTGGGGGTAATTTGTCCAGAGGGGGTAAAATGTGGTAAGAGTTGGGCTGCCAAGGGGGTAAAATGGTGTAGGAGTGAGGGGTTAATTTGTTCATAGGGGTAAAATGATGTAAGTGTTGGGCTGCCAAGGGGGATAAAATAGTGTAAGAGTAAGGGGGTAATTTAATCAGAGGGGGTAAAATGATATAAGAGTTGGGCTGCCAAGGGGGGTAAAACGGTTTAAGGTTGAGGGGATAATTTTTTCAGAGGGGGTAATACGATGTAAGAGATGGGCTGCCAAGGGGGGTAAAATTGTGTAGGAGTGAGGAGGTAATTTGTCCAGAGGCGGGTAAGATGAGCTAAGAGATGAGCTTCCAAAGGGCTAAAACTGTGTAACTTGAGGGGGTAATTTTTTCAGAGGGGGTAAAATGATGTAAAAGTTGGGCTGCCAATGGGGGTAAAATGGTGCAAGAGTTTGGGGGTAATTTGTCCAGAGGGGACAAAATGATGTAAGTGTTGGGCTGCCAAGGGGGATAAAACGGTGTAAGAGTGAGGGGATAATTTTTTCAGAGGGGGTAATACGATGTTAGAGATGGGCTGCCAAGGGGGGTAAAATTGTGTAAGAGTGAGGGGGTAATTTGTCCAGAGGCGGGTAAGATGAGCTAAGAGTTGAGCTTCCAAGGGGCTAAAATTGTGTAAGGGTGAGGGGGTAATTTTTTCAGAGGGGGAAATTGATGTAAAAGTTGGGCTGCCAAGGGGGTAAAATGGTGTAGGAGTGAGGGGTTATTTTGTTCATAGGGGGTAAAATGATGTAAGTGTTGGGCTGCCAAGGGGGATAAAATGGTGTAAGAGTGAGGGGGTAATTTAATCAGAGGGGGTAAAATGATATAAGAGTTGGGCTGCCAAGGGGGGGTAAAATGATTTAAGATTGAGGGGACAATTTTTTCAGAGGGGGTAATACGATGTAAGAGATGAGCTGCCAAGGGGGGTAAAATTGTGTAGGAGTGAGGAGGTAATTTGTCCAGAGGGGGTAAAGTGACGTAAGAGTTGGGCTGCCAAAGGGGGTGAAAGGATGTAAGAGTGGGGCTGCAATGGGAGGATTTTTTAGGAAAATGCAGCTCAAAACTCTTACGTCTTTTTGGGCTGCATTGGGCTTCCAAAGGGGGTAAAATGGCGTAAGAGTGAGAGGGTAAAAGACAAATTAACCCCCCTCTCTTATATCTTTTTGGTCTGTCAAGGGGGGTAAAACGATGTGAGAGTTCGGGGGTAATTTCTCCATTACCCCCGAACTCTTACATTGTTTTACCCCCATTGACAGACCAAAAAGATGTAAGAGTGGGGGGTTTTTTGTCTTTTACCCCCTCACTCTTACACCATTTTACCCCCGTTGGGAGCCCAATGCAGCGCAAAAAGATGTAAGAGTTTTCAGCTGCATTTTCATAAAAAAATCCTCCCATTGCAGCCCCACTCTTACGTTATTTTGGGCGGAAAAATTCAACTCGGGCTGTCATCCCACTCCCAGACCACACCCATCCACCTGGCGTTTCAGACCTCTTTCTCGTCCAACCCCCCCAATCAGTTCACTCCTCCCAATGATTGCTTCTCTGCGCCCCAGCTATATCCTACGGAAGCCAACCGCTTGAGCGGTTGATTGAGAGCCATTCGTCCGACGTTGCTTTAAATAGCATTTTCTCGGCAGAGCAGTCTGAAAAGAATGGCATCAATATCGGGAAACGAAATCAGAAATAGAAACCAGATAAACCGATGAAACCCAGTATTAGAATCCTGGTGTTGGTAGTTTGCTCAAATCAGCCTTGGCTACCAGCTCTAAAAAATCATCAAGAAACAGAAGTTCGTATTACTACAAGATCCGATCAAAAAAGCTCGCAACTTTCAAAAGTTTTTGTACAATCTTTGATTTGTTGTTCTTCCAGTTCCAAGGATGGATATGGGAATCAATGCGACTATTTTTAGGTAGGCGATATGCAGAGTCTGTCTAATCTCACTCGAACGAAATTTAAAGCAATTATTGTAAGTTTGTTGGTCTATTGTTAAGCAAAATTTTTTAACCGTTTTTGCAATTTGTTCTGGAACAATCTGTGACTTCTTAGGTGACTTTTTTTACGTCTTCTTTCTGGAAGTGATTTCATTTTGAGTGATTTCAAAAACAAATGAACTTATTGCTAATATAAAAGCGATTGTTAGCGGTTTATTATCAGAGGCGTTGTAGCTTAGTGGTTAAGCTGTGTGACTGCTTCGGGTTTGAAACCCTATGAGGTCCGAGTATTTGCAACCATAAAATTATTTGGATCTTTTCCGTTTGTGCCCCCCAGTACGTTATGCTTCCCCCAGTTACAGAGCACGTGTTACTACATGCTAAATCATTATGTAAAAATATGGCACGTGCGTCGGGGGGCGCAAATAAAATTTAGCCACTAAGCTGGGGGCACAATTCGAAAAGATCAAATTATTTACACGCCTAAAATTAAATTGTCTCCCGTTTTTCGCTCGAGAGCAACTCATCCGGCCTTAGTCGGATTTTTTTAAAAGCTACCGTCAGCCTCTCAAAAAACTACTATTTAGGCGCTCTCCTTTTTTACAATTCTCCTTTTTTACAATTCCATATTGGGGCGCTGTCTTTTTTTAAGATCTGTTCACACATTTTTATGATTTTTGCATTCAACTTGGAGTAGTGATTTTGGTCATGCCGAAACAAGAGTGGAGCGAAAAAGCGAGTGGTTTTGCGGCGTGAATTTTTTTACTCTAATTCTTTATAAGAGGGAGAAAACGTTGTTTGAACAAAAATTCGTTTTCCCGCTAGTGGTTTTTTGTTGACATGCGGAAATTTCACTTGAATTTTTAGTTTTTTTCGATTTTTTGGATAGGATTTTTTTCTAAATAGTTTTCCCGATCCATTCATAGTCCATTCTAGGCCTAGTTTTTTGTTTGAACTAAACGTCCATTTCTCTCTAGTGACTTTTCTATTCACATGTGGTATTTTGCCATTGGTTTTTTGTTTTTTTTTAAATTTTCTGTTTTTTAGAAATGGTTTTCCCAATTCACTCCTAGTCCATTCTAGGTCTATTTTTTGTTTACTCAATGAAAATTCTTTGAATTGTTCGTCAAGACATGTCCTGCTATGTTTTTTAATTCGCTTTACATTTTGATCACATTTTTCGTTTTCGATAAGTCACTATTTTCACGTTTGAATTCTGACTTAACTCACTCACTGTTTCAACTGAATGGATTTTAAATTCTTTCACGCATTGAATTACGCAATGTAGTGAATACGGTCAATGTCAAAAGAACAAAATAAAAATCAAAAGAAACGGGATAAATCGATAAAGGCCTGTCATTTAGTCATAGTGCATTAGGTTATAAAAGTTCATTAGAGCGATTGCTAGCTGATATTAGTATCAAGCTTAATATCCTTCACTTTAGAAGCTGAATTAAATATAGGTTTAGAATCGAACTGAAACTGCACACTGAATTAGAACAATTTTTGAAACTTAGGGAACAAAATAGTCAATTTCTATCTCCTTTTTTTCTGTTTCAACCCCGATGTGCGTCTAGCGCGTCAATCTGCCGGCTATGTTTTTAATTGTCCTCAAACGAAGTCTGTATCAATTAAATCATTCCTATAGCCTTCTTCGAGTCTTTCCCATTATAGCCTCCCCCGAGCTTAGCGGTCATATAACGTGTTATGCTCCCTCTCCCAGCGGTGATAAGAGCTTTTCTGGTCTCAAAGTGTATAATTAACCGAAGTTTCTCAGAAGTAATAAATTGATAGAACGAAGGCCTGTCTGTTGGCGGTTTGGACCCCCCCCCCCCCACTTTGCCCCATACCATTGCACACCCCTAGCTTCTACCCCCCCCCCCTCAACATTCTTTCACTCACTTGAGCCATTTAATCTGACTTTTGGGTCTGCAAAACCGGGATAAATTGGTTAGCCCGAGGCTCTAAGTAGGCTCTAAGTAGGTTCAACTAAAGCTACAGAGTAAGCAAAACTTCAAGGCGTAGATGTGTAGAACAATTTATTTATTTCTACCTAGGTGGCGTTTGAGCAACTGAATGGGGCCAACATTGAGGGAGTTGAGATTGAAGTGACGTGGGCCAAACCACCTGACAAGGATCAGATCAGATACACTAAAGGAAACCACAAGCCTGTGCCTCCTCTGCCTATACCACCCAACTTTTTTGAATCAGTAAATTGCTTATTAATAGCCGCCGTCAGCCTCTCAAAAGAATTTGAATTGTATTGGTGCCTGACTTTTTTCAAGATCTTCTAGAAATTTCGAGACATTTTTTGCAAATGAGAAGTCAAATTAGAGTACTGATTTAAGTCAGGCTCAAATTAGCAATGGGAGAGAAAAATCGAGTTACCGAAAGCGTGAAATTTTTCAAACTGCCTATAGTGTGATAAATTAGTTTTGAAGAAAAATTTTAGTTTTTGAACGATTATTTACCTGCGGTAATTTGACTTTTAATTTTTAATAACTGCCCTAAATTTTTCAGCCGGCTACATTTTTTAATGTGATAGTGCAAAGTATTTAGAATGTATTGGTGCGCTTGGTCTTTTTAAGATCTGTTCACATTTTTACTGTTTTTTCATGTCAGTGAGAACTCAAATTAGGGTGCTGATTTTATTCACGCTGGAGCATTAAAAGTAGCAAAAAATGAGTGGGTTTTGAACTGTGATTTTTTCTCAAATTACATTTGAAGTGAGTGAGAAATTGACATAAGTCCTAATTTTTGGATTTTGAAAGCATTGTTTCTTCTTTTGAGTGCTATTAAAATGATACCTATGTCTTCTAACTGCACCTATTTGCTATTGTTTGAACTGGTGGTTTTCATGACTTTGACACAATTTGTTCGCAGAAATTCCTAACGAACTTTTGAGTTTTGCGAGTTTTGTTGTGCTCTTTGTTGGGTAATCAAGTAGTCGTCTTAGGGAAAAATTGCTAATGGAAATTTTTAATTGCTCTCATAATATTCAGCTATGAGTCCTGTTGGTCTTTTTTATGCGATTTTTTGCTGGGCCAATTTTTCGTCTGACTCATTTGATTTTTCTTCCTATTTTGATTTGAAGTATGGGATTCACAGAAAATGTTTCACAGAGACTCATACTTATGGTGTAAAGGGCGTTCTTTGAAGCTATCCCCCTCCCCTACACATACAAACCTAGCGCCCCTTCAATTAAGTTCGTTCAGCTAGCCTAAACCGTGGCTAGCTAATGACAAAGCCAACAGCTTGTCGGTCGTTTGAAGGCAATTCAACCAACGTTGGTCGGTTATGTTTACTTGTTTCTTTCGAATGTTTTCTATGACTTATTGATTTTAAGAAATATTATCAAATTCCAGTTTTGCAAGCTTTTATTGTTCACTCCGATTTTTTTTCTCTTAGTCCATTTAATGACTGGTCTCTTTTGTTGCTAGGGATGCTGAAATCAATCGAAATAGCTATATTCTTTCGGTTTATAGCTATTGGTTTCTGACTTCTACGTTGTTCGTTTTCAAGGAGCGTTAAAGAGTCTTTGAACTTTGAAACTATTTGTTGTACACATTGCTGTTTTGTCACTTGAACTCAATAATGACAGGTTACATCGGTTTTTTGGGAGGATTTAGTTGATCGAAAAAGTTGTTTCAGTTTTTGTGACTTCAACACTTTTTCTTAAAAAAGTATTAAGATCTCTTTGAGCGTTTCAGCTCACTAGTCTCCAAGTATGCGATTCACAGAAACTGTTTTGGAGACTTAATCGTCACCACTTACACCGTTTCCCTCACCCACTGTGTCCCCCCCCGATGCACCCCCCTCTCCCCAATGCGCTGACCTCACGTCCCTTCAATTCAGCTAAAGATGGCCTCACCAAAACGTAGATAGCTACTGACAAAGCCAACCACTCGCCTGTCGTTTGAGAGCAATTTGCTCTGACGTTAGTCTGTTATGTTAATGTGTTTAATTGCTCTCAAACGAAGTTTGTAGCAATTATATTAACGCTCTTGATCTTTTTGTGCAAATTTTTGCTTGACCAATTTTTCTTCTGACCCATTTGACTTTCCGTCCTCAACAACGGGATGAACAGGTAGCGCCAAGCGGGCAATAAGTCATCTTAGAGCCTTTCAGCTCACTGGTCTCCAAGTATGAGATTAAGAGAAACTGTTTTGGAGACTTATAGTTATGGTTGGAAGGGCCGTTCTCAACCCCCACCACCCCCCCCCCCCCGACAACCGCTCGCCGGTTGTTTGAGAGCAATTCGCCCGACGTTAATCGGTCATGTTTTATTGTTTCTTTCAAAAGCTTTCTCTGACTTTGATGCTTATTGATTTTCAGAAATTTTTTAATCAAGTTTGAGTTTTGGAAGCTCTTATTGTTCACTCCCAGTTATCTAATAAACAATAGTCCATACTCCGATAGTCCAGTTAATGACAGGTCTCATCTGTTACTAAGGATGCTGAAATCAATCGAAATAGTTATTTTGTTTCAGTTTACTGCTATGGCTTTCTATGAATTCTACAATGTTCGTTTTCAAAGAATGTTAATAATTTTTGAGTTTTAAAATTATTTGTTGTTCTCATTGCTGTCTTATCATTTAATCTCAATAATGAGAGGTGACATTTTTTTTAATTGCTCTCAAACGAACTTTGTAGCAATTGTATTAGTCCTGTCGGTCTTTTTTATGCAATTTTTCGCTTGACCGATATTTCCTCTGACACTTTTGACTATTCGTCCTCAAAAATGGGATAAACAGGTAGCACCTACAGGGCACTAAGTTTTCTTAGAACTTTTCAGCTCTGTTTCAGCCCAAAACTGTTTTGGAGACTTATAATTATGCTGTGAAGGGCGGTTCTTAGAGGTTGAAGACACCCCTACTGTTGACCCCCCACAATTACCCCCCACCACGTTGTTGCCTCCAAAACAATGTTGCCCACCCCCACCCCATCAAACGCCCTCCCCCCGTGGCTACTGACGAACAAAAGATTGCTAAAAGCACTCAATTTTATACTAATTTTTGCAATTTTTTCAAGATTTTGAAAATTTTGTCATTTTTGAGTTTTATCAGCCCTAGGGGTGACGGAAATTCCTCTAGGGTTATATAATAGGTTACTGCACAGTTTTTAGTGGTAGTAGAATGGTTTAAACATTTCAACGTCACGTATTTTTTTGTATTTTTTTTTGAAAAAACGTGCAAACTTTTTCAATTTTTTGATATTCATTTTTCATTAGTCACATCTTTTGAGACAAAGGGGCCAAGAAACAAATTCAAGGCTTTGATAATAGATTACTGAAGATATGTTATTTGCAAGGGAATTGCTTTCAATTTTTTAATACAACAAATTTTATTAGTTTTTTTTTAATGAAACTTCCGTTTTTCTCAAGTTTTTTGAACGATATTGCCAATTTTTAAGTTTCTCTGGCCTCAACAGCCAAGAAATCTCCTCTAGAGTTTGACAATATGTTACTGTAAAATTTCTAGAATTAATGGAATCTTTATCATGATTTTAAATATAACGAATTTAATAATTTTTCAAAATGATATTTGCAATTTATTCGATCTTTTTTGCCAATTTCTGAGTTTTTCAGCCCTAGGCGTGAAGGAACCTCATCTAGGGTTTTATAATAGGTTACTCCATAGTTTTTAGTGGTACTGGAATGGTTTCAACAATTTAACATCTTTTTGACAAAACGTGCATTTTTTTCAGTTTTTTTGACATTTAGTTTTCATTATTCACGTCTTTCCAGAAGCAGGGACCAGAAAATGTCCTTAAAGGTTTGATAATAAGAGTTACTGAAAATTTTTTCGCCATTAAATCTTTTTCAATTTTCTAATACGACAAATTTTCTGGCAATTTTTTTTTGTAAAATTTGCATTTTTTCAAGTTTTTTGAAAGTTTTTGTCAGGTTTTTGGTTTCTCCAGCCTCAAGAGCCAAAGAACCTCCTCTAAGGTACGGAAATAGTTTACTGTTTAGTTTTTAAATGTAATGGAATGATTTTCAATATTTCAAAACCACAATTTTTAGCATAATTTTTTCTCAATTGCATTTTTTTTCTCAATTTTTATGACATTTTCGGTCATTATTTAGGTTTTTCAGCCTAACAGAGAGTTTCAGTTGGGGTTTGATTATAAAATACTGGAAATTTTTCTGGCCAGGGATTATTTTTAAACTTTTATTGTCTCAAATTTTAGCAGTTTTTTAAGCAACTTGCATTTTTTTTCAAGTTTTTTGAATTGTCATTTTCAAGGTTTCTCTGGCCTCAAGAGTCACATAACCTCCTCTAGGGTTTGATTATAGGTTACTGCATAGCTTCTAGATGTAATGGAATGTTTTTCAAGGTTTTAATATCAGCAGGTTTATACAAAAATTGCAATTTCAAGTTTTTTTAAATCTTTTTGACTTGTTTATCATTTTTCCAGCACCAGGGTCCAAAGGACTTCCTCCAAGGCTTTATGATAATTATGCAACCTATGCAGCCTATGCAGCCTGCTGCATAGTTTCAAGAGTTAATTGAATGGTTATTAATATTTTAATGACACCAGCTTAAGCAATTTTTTAATAAAATATAATTTATTTTTCAAATTTTTGGAAAATTATTATCATGTACCAAATTTATGGATCCTTATGAGCCAGTGAAACTTTTTAAAGCTTGAAAAAGGGATGCTGAATATTCTCTTGAGACAATAAAATGGTTTTGAAGATTTTAATGTTTTGAGTTTGAGCAGGATTTGTATAAAATTTGCGATTGTTTTCAAAATTTTTTACTACATTTTTCTCTTTTTCTGAGTTTAACGATCATTACTGGCCAACCAGGCTTTTCAGGTCTTGCAGATGGGTTACTTGACATAATTCTAGAGACAAAAAAGTTTTGAACATTTTCATTGTGAAATCTGGAAGTTTTTCTTTTAAATTTGTGAATTTTGTTAAAATATCACTTACATTCATTCACCTACAAGGCTAGACAACTAGAAGTTGCGGAGTCAAATCAAGCTAACGCTATCCTCACTAAACCGTGGCTAGCTACTGACGAAAACCATCACTCGCCGGTCGTTTGAAAGCAATTTGCCCGACCTTAGTTGGTTATGTATGACGTTTTAATTGATTGAATTAGTTGTTTCAGTGTGCAGCTTTTTGTTTGACTTTGAAACTATTGCTATTAGCAAATTTTTTGAATTGGATTGATTTTCCATCTCCTCACGAATCACAAGTTTGCTGAGATTATTTTAGTCCTGTCTTTTTTTAACCTCATCAGCTGAATAAACAAGTAACTCCCTGAGGGAATTAAGTTCTCTTAGAGCCTCTCGGCTTTCTAGAATCTAAGTATGCCACTCAACGAACAGGCTTTGAGACATAAATTCAAAGTGTGGAGGGCAGTTCTTAGAATTTGAACCCTCACCCTACTTCAACGCCCTCACCCCTCCCCACTGCATTGCCCCATGCTCACCGTAACCCAGTGCGCTCCTCCCATCTCCACCACCCACCTCATTACCCCCACCCCAACTGATTGCTCCCCCGCCCCGCACCTGATTCTTCCTCCCCGCTCCTCAATTTTGGAGGCTGAATTTGCTATCATTATCGAACCTAATGGATTGCTAGAAAAAAATGAAACACATTCTGAAGCTTAGAGAACACATTTACTGTTGATAAATATTTTTTCTAACTTTTCCAATCTAAGCGACGGTCAGTGGTGTCAATGGCTGCTTTTTTCAGCAATCCGCTACATGTGAGTTTGGCACATTTTTAGTTTTTCTATTCTCGTGTTGCTTGCTTCTTATTAACGACTGGTCTCATTGGTGGGACTTTCATTATAATTTTGATGTTAAAAGATCATTGGTTTTTGCTACTTTTTTTAAGTTTTGTGAGTAGAAGTTATTTTTTGTCTGATGACTTCGACTGGTTTTTGAAAGTCTTTTGGCTCTCTGACTCTCTACTTGACTCTCCTTGGCTTAATTAACTTTAATTAATAGCCGCGAAGCGATAGCGGCTGTAATTAGGGACATCGTGGTTTTTTTTTAATTCGTTGTCTCCATCGATGATTTTTGCGACCAATGACCTTTTCAATTTCAGTGACTTGTACTGTTTTGCAGTTAAAATTTGTGTGCGCGATGTCATTTGTTCTGCTTTTAGATCTAAAAATACTTCTGAACTAGATTAATGAACTTTAAATTTTATGAACATTTTTTAGTTAAAAGTCGTTAGTGTGCATGTAAGCAGTGCCAAACGTATATGTCCTAATCCTTGAGTATTAGAGTCTAGATTTTTTGATTTTGAATATTAATTCTGAAAAAAACTCCATGAGTGCGTTTTCATTTAAAGAGTTTGTGTCTCATAGAAATGACAGTCCGAATCTAACCCAAAAAGTTTAGTGGTCTATTAAAGGACCGGTGGTCAAGCTGTCTATCTTATTTTTTAGTTGTTTCAATTCATGCAAGGCCACAAGCGTCTATCGCGGCTTTTTTCCGGCAATCTGCCTTCTCTTAGTTTTTTCTATCGCACCCATCAACATTCGCTCAGGCTCCAGCCCCTTCTGGATTATAATCTCGCCTGTCATTTGAGAGCAGTTTGTCCGACAATAGTAGATTTATTTATGTATAGTTGCTCTAAAGCAATTTTGTAGCTAGTATATCAGTACTGTCGTCCTTTTTGTGCTTTTTTTGACGGATTTTTGTCTGACCTATTCGAATTTAGGTGCTCAAAAACGGGGAAAACGGAATGTTTCGTTAGAAGCTTTTGGCCTAATAGACTCTAATTATGCGGCTCATCGAAGCTTGTTTGGAGACATAATTTTTCAGCCCCCCTCCCATTTCCCCCCAATCCTCCACCCCCGACGCACATCGTTCCACCCATAACCTAGCGCGCTCGACACCCCCCCCCCCCCCCCCCCTCCAGTATAAAATTCCACAAAACATGTATAAAATAATATACCTAAAATATAATGCAGTAAAGAATGACCGGTCGAAAATTTACACTTTTGAATATTGTGAATAATTTGACACCAGGGTCAAGGCATTTGGCTGAGCAGTGTATCACTATTATCAAATGCATCAATATTAAAATAGTGGGAAAGGTTCCTATTTTTTTTTGGTGCGATGCGCTGGAACATTTTATAGATATTCATTGATGAACATTCAATTTTTTCTGTCACCTCATTTTATACTGTCAGATGGGCTGCTGTTTGTTTTAGGGTGGAACACCATTTGATGCCACATTTCGACAACCTATGCAGATGCCTTTTGTAGGAAGTCCTCCTGGTTCTCTCACTGCTGCCTCCACTCAAGTCTTTGGGTTTGTACTGCTGGCATTAAATAGCTTTAAACATTCTCTTAATGCACAGTTTAAATTAAGACATTTATATCCTAAGGGTAAATCCAAGGCAAGTTTCTTAGCTCCTAAAATTTATGTACCGTTGAACTTTTGCCGACTGACGCTGCCGTCAGCCTCTCAGTGGCTATTATTTACGCGCTCTCCTTTTGTTACAACTCAATAATTGGATTGTATCGGTGCTCTGTCTTTTTTGTAAGATGTTTTTACACCTTTTTTATGACTTTGAGCTTTGAATTTTTTGTTGGACCAGTATAAAATTGAGGTTTGTAAAAGTTGATAAAGGTCTCTTGCAAGACATAATTACTTTTTTAATAACCGCGAAGCGATAGCGGCTATTATTGGGGAGATCGTGGTTTTTAATTCGCTGTCTCTATCGATAATTTTTGCGACCATTGGGTTTTCAATTTCAGTGACTTCTACTGATTTGCAGCTGAAATTCGTGTGCGTGACTTACCTCACTCAAACGACTTCTGATCTAGCTTATTGAACTTTAAATTTTATGAACAATTTCAGTTTAAAGTCATAAGTGTGAATCTAAGTAGTGCCAAATGTATATGCCCTAATTTGCGAGTATTAGAGTCTAGAGTTTTTGATTAATTGCTCTCAAACGAAGTTTGTAGCAATTATATTAGTCCTGTCGGTCTTATTTTATGCGATTTTTCGTTTGACCAATTTTTCGTCTGACGTTTTTGACCTTTCGTCCTCAAAAACGGGATAAACAGGCAGCGCCCAGCGGGCATTAACTGCTCTTAGAGCCTGTCAGCTTTGTTTCAGCTCAAACTGTTTTGGAGACTTTTATTTATGATTTGAAGGGCGGTTCTTAGAGTTTGAAGACCCTTCCACAGTTGACCCCATCCCCAATATTGCCTCACCTCCCCCCCCGCTTGCGTTGTTACCCCCACACCACTGTTGCCCCAATCATCCCTCGGTGCACGCCCCCCCCCCCCCCCCCGGTTATATCTACTGACGAACAACCGCTCGATAAAAACACGCAAAACTATACTATTTTCCAATTTTTTCAAAGCTTTTTGAAAAGTTTTGACATTTATTAAATTTTATCAGCCCTAGGTGTCACGGGGCCTCATCCAAGTTCCAATAATAGGTTACTGCAAAGTTTATAGCGGTAATGGAATGGGTTCAACTTTTTAACATCACGAATTTTAGCATTTTTTATGACAAAACGTCCAAATTTCAAATTTTTTGACATTATTATTTCCTTATTAATGTCTTTCCAGACACAGGGTACAGAAAACATCCTAATGGGTTTAATAGTAAATTACGGACAACTTTTTTCCGGCCATTGAATAGTTTTTCAACTTCTTAATGTCACAAATTTTAGCAATTTTTTTTATAAAACTTGCTTTTCTTCAAAATTTTTCGAAAAATTTTTGTCATTTTCCTATTTTTTCTGGAGTTTGACACTAAGTTACTGGAAACTTTTTGCGGGTCTTTGATAAATTGTCATTTTTTTATTATCGCAAGTTTTAGCAATTTTTTTCTCAGAGACTTGCAATTTTTTGGAATTTTTTTGTCATTTTTAGGTTTCCCTAGCCCCAAGAGCCACGAAACTTCCTCTGGGGTTTGATATTATGTTACTGCATAGTTTATAGATGTAGTGGAATGTTTTTCCAGAATTAAATATCACGAAATTAAGCAATTTTCAAAAATTTTCCATGTTTCTCAATTTTGTACGGCACGGGGGCCCCTGGGACCTTCTTCAAGGTCTGATATTAAGCTGCTGCATAGTTTTTAGAGCTTATGGGAAGGTGATCAATATTTTTATGACTCCAGTTTTTGTAATTCTGGGATATAATTTAACAATTTTATTCACATTTTTGGAAAATTTTATTGTTTTCCAAGTGTTTGTATCTTTATGAGCCAGTGAAGCTATTTCAGACTTGAAACAGTGATACTGGATAGTCTCTTTTGAGACAATGAAATGGTTCTTAAGATGATGATATCTTGAATTTTGGCAAAATTTTGATAAAGTCTGCCTTTTTTCCAAATTTTTCCAAAATTTTTTGTCCTTTCTGAGTTAACGACCATTACTTGCCTACAATTTTTTATAATTATCGGAGTTGAGTTACTTGACAGAACTTTTGAGGCAAAAATGGTTTTGAAAACTTTTACTTTGAAGTTGAAAACTTTTCTAATTTTGCTTTATTCAGTTTTTTATATGATTTATTTACTAACAAGGCTAGAAAACAAGAAATTTCAGAGTCGATTCCCATCATGGAAAATTTTCTTATCTCTCTTTCTCTCTCTGTCGTTGAGGGTTTCTTTCCTTCTCTTTCTCGTTCACGTTTTATATCTCTCTCTCTCTCACTCTATCTCTTTGTCTTTCTCGCTCTTTTTTGATGGCGCACTTCAGCTGCTGTTATGTGGCGTAATGTCATCATCTCAAAAGCAATTTAAAGCAAATATATCAATCCATTTTGTCTCTTATGTGCAATATTTCGCTTGTCCGATTTGTCCGTCTGACCTCTTTGACTTTTGTCTTCAGAAACGGGATAGCATAAAGCAATTCACCAAAAACTGATTTGAGGCCCCCCTCTCATCGAGCCTTGGCAACCCTGCTCCCATCGCTTGCCCAACTCCTACCCCCTCCCCTCCCCCCTCACACACACTGCGGTCAAAACCACCCCCCCGCCCCACCTACCTAATGCTACCATCCCTAAGCCCCGAGGCCAACCACTCGTCGGCCGTTTTAAAGCAATTCGCCCAACTTTAGTCGGTTATGTTAGTCTCTCTAGTCAATTCATAGCCCACTGCTAACCTGGCTGAATCAGGATTCACTTTACTTGCCCAGCTTGTCTGTTGACAGCAATTCCTTCAACGGGCGCTGGTTATTTTGACCGTACGTTGGCTAAATACTATGGATATTTAGCAATTTTAGTGTTTCCATTGTGAACTATTCAGGACACGGTAGTTTTTTACTAGATGAAACCAGACTTCTTATATATTAAAAACTTTCTTTAGCTTCAAAAAGCAAGAATGATTGAAAAATTTATTAAGATTGGGCAAGGAACTAATATTTGACTCAATATTAGTTCCAAGCCCAATCTTAAAAAATTTTTCTGTGAAGTGCCAAAAAAATGTACCTTATTAATTGCAATTATATTAGTCCTGTCGGTCTTTTTTAATGCGATTTTTCGCTTGACCGATTTTTCGTCTGACGCTTTTGACTTTTCGTCCTCAAAAACGGGATAAACAGGTAGCGCCCGGCGGGCATTATGTGCTCTTAGAGCCTTTCAGCTCAAACTGTTTTGGGGACTTGTACTTATGGTGTGAAGGGTGGTTCTTAGAGGTTGAGACACCTCCCCCCCCCCCCCCCCGTTGACCCTCAACCCCACTATTGCCTCCACCCCTCACCGCGCTGTTGCCCCCCCCCAACCCAGTGTTGCCCCCCATCAGCCCCTGGTGCACCTCCCCCCCCCCCCCCCCCCCCCCCGTGGATAGCTACTTGACGAAGCCAACCGCTCGCCGGTCGTTTGAGAGCAATTCGCCCGACGTTAGTCGGTTATGTTTGAACTTTTTAAACTGAAATTTGACGCAAATGGAACGCATTTGCCTCATTTTTTTCACTTCTTTAATAATAATTTTAATAAAATTTGAATAAAACTTTAATTAAATTTTACTGCTTGAACTGGTGGTGAATGCCAAAGCCAACCAGTGCCCAAACGGATAGTAATTAAGTTATCATAGATTCCATTTAGGTACCCATCGGGTGGTAGCTCATCTACGGGTTCGATACCCTCGGGAGGCCGGCTGATCGGAAAGGGCTCGGCGGGTATGAAAGGCGCAGGTGTGAAGTCACAGTACAATAGAATGTTACAGCAGCAGCAACAGCAACAACAGATGGCTGCCGTGGCTGCAGTTATGCGAAATCAGGGCACTATGAGCAACCCCTTAATGCCACCTGGAATTCCTGGAGCTACAGGCACCCCAAATCCAATGATGGGTGCGTCTGCTCTGCAACAACAACCTTCCTTCCTCGGGACTCCCTTCAAAAGACCGAATGATGTAAATGCTGAGTTTTTCAAAAAAAATAATTGATAACAATAAGAGCAATGAAAAAATCCTACTCATATAATTTTTTCCTATAAATTGCACACAAGATTTCTTCCTATATATTGCACATAAGATTTTTTTGAGACAAGGAAATTTCCAGTATCAATCATTTTGACAAAGATTTCATGCAACAGTTTGTTTTGAATCGAAATAACGCTCAATTTTGTTTTTGTTGGTCATGGGTCATTTTCATGGTAACGTCTTACACACAAACACACAATTAATTGGATTCCAAACCAAATAAGATTCACGGGTAGTTCCTTCATCAAATTTTCAAGAATTTGTATGCAACATTTTTGAAACTCCACGTTCAGGCTTCGACTTATGAGACTTTAAAAAATTCTAGATGGGAGGCAACTATTGACACAGTAAAGCATTCTACTTAAAGCCGAGGAAAAGTTTTTTTAGGGTTCAAGCAAAAGTCTGAGTCTTTTTAATAGCCGCAGAGCGATAGCTGGGGCTATTATTGAACTTCTCTTGGTTTTTTACAATTCAAAGAATTTGAATTGTATTGGGGCGCTGTCTTTTTTTTAAGATCTGTTCACACATTTTCATGATTTTTGAAGTCAAACTGGAGTAGTGATCTTGGTCACGCCGAAACAGGAAATGGAGCGAAAAAGCGAGTGGTTTTGCGGCGTGAATTTTTTTCGCTCTAATTTTAAAGTAGAGTGAGAAAATGGTGTTTGAACAAAAATTCGGTTTCTCGGTAGTGGTTTTTTGTTCACATGCGGCAATTTCACTCTGATTTTTACTGTTTTTTCGAGTTTTTGGATCAGATTTTTTTCTAAATGGTTTTCCCAATCCATTCACAGCTCATTCTAGGCCTAGTTTTTTGTTTGAATTGAATTTTCATTTCTCCGTAGTAGTTTTTTTGTTCACATTTGTCATTTTGACATTGATTTTCTGTTTTTTTTTCTTATTTTTTGATCTGATTTTTTTTAAAATGGTTTTCTCAATTCACTCATAGTCCATTATTGGTCTAGTTTTCCTGTTTAGTCAATGAAAATTCTTTGAATTGTACGTCAGGACTTGTCCTGCTATGTTTTTTTATTTCGTCGTCATGATTTTTGTTACGACCATATGACGTCACAGCCACTTTTTGTTCAATCTTTCATGCAATTTCAAATGAATTGCATGTGTGACGTCATTTTTCGCTCTTAGTGGAGCGAGTTTTTTTCATGCGCGTGATTAAATTTTTGGTCACACTTGACTTACCTCACGCACAAAAATGACTTCCTCACTTTGAAATTGACTTTTATTTACTTTAATTCAAAGAGATAAGGTCAAATGGGAGTATGTCACTCTAAATGAAGGTTATTTGAGATCAGCTAATAGAGGCAGCAACAACTTATACAGACTTTTAATCAAAATATAACAGATCAGCCTTCAATGAAAAGACGAATTTTTTTGGTCTGTCTTTTCAACTGTTTTTTTAGACTGCCGATCTACGAATCTATTGCGGCTATTTTCTGGCGATCTGCCAGCTATGTTAATGAGCGTATTGGTTCAAGAATTGTCTTTTCATTGGTGTTTTGGGTCGAGCAAGGTCTTCTTATTGTCGAGCATAAGTCTTCTCACGGTATTCCTTATTTGCAAGCTTAAAATATTTCTCATTATTTTTTTGTTTCGTACATACTGAGGCTGCAACGGAGCAAAAAGTAAACAGTATTGCATGAGAGCAATCCAGCATAAAACAAAAAGCAGAAAATCGCCACAAAATTCAAGAATTTTTGCAATTCATAAGAGATAGTGCTTATTGCAGCTGGATTCAAATGCCACATTACTTAATTGAATGAAAATATGTAACTTAATTGTAATGGTCTTCTTTCCATTAGCAATGACGTAAATGTAACAATTTTCATTTGTTTTACCTTCCAGACTTATGCAATATCACTTTTGAAAAACAACGCAGATTTTCGTAGAATTAGTGGCTCTTCAGAAAGGCAAAATGTGAAGGAGCATACATATTGACTACCTTACAACCAATAATGAGCAACACAATAGCACGTAGTATTTTCGAGGAAAAAAAGACTCATAAAGAGTTATTTACCGAACTAATGATTGGAAAATAACTGATCTAATTTTTATAATTAATTGCTTTCAAACGAAATTTGTAGCAATTATATTAGTCCTGTCGGTCTCTTTAATGGCTCTCGTAGAGCAGCAATTAATGTAAACGTGTGTGTCTTTTTTATGCAAACTTGTCGCTTGACCCTTTTGAGTTTTCAAATGACTTTAAGCCCTTGACTTTTTGCGTTTTGTGTGATCTAAAATTCTCTCTCAGAACCTATTTTCAGGCAGCTGAACTCAATTGGCCGCAATTTAAAACTCAAAATCAAATCGAAAGTTCGTCGACTTTTCATTTTAAATCTTAATAGTGGTATATATTAACCTCTAATGTGGTTAGTCGAAGCCCAATATTGAACTTCTCAGTCGCATTCCCATTCAGGCTCCCCCCTCCCCCCCCCAACTGAAGCAGGCTGCAATTGATTAGATCTCCTACTAGTCGTACGAGAACATAAGTCGAGCAAAACGTTTGAGACGGGTTAAAATCCAGCACGGTTTATTTGAGTCCAGCAAATGTCGAGCTTGGCAATTGGGATCTAGCAAAAATCACTGCTTTTACTGTACAGACTACTTCACGTATAATATCACCGTTTTTCTTGTATGTATTGACTAATTGCTCTTGAACGAAGTTCATAGCAATTATTGTAAACATGTGGGTCTTTTTATGCAAAATTTTTGCTTGACAATTTTGATTTTCGAGTGACTTTTACGCCCTTGACTTTTTGCGTTTCGCGCGATCTAAAATTCTCTCTCAAAATTTCATTCAACTGAACTCAATTGGTGGCAATTTATTGTTAAAAGTCAAATGAAAAAAGTGCCAAAACTGGTGCGATTTTTTAGTTTAAATCTTAATAGTGGTATATGTTAACCTCTAATGTGGTTATTTGAAGCCCACTATTGAACTTCTTAGTTCCATTTAGACTCCCCCTCCCTCCCCCTCCTTTCGTCCTCCCTCCCTCCCCCTCCCCCCGACTGAAGCAGGCTGCAATTGATTAGATCTCCCACTAGTCGTTCGAGAGAAATTATTCCGACGTTTAGTCGGTTATGTTTTATATCGATTTTTAGCTGTTAACAAAAGCGAAGCAATAATTCAGCTATTACTCGCAACATGGTTTTCCTCAAAATGGCCAAAAAACAACTTTCTTATTGCTTTATATTTCCTCTGTGCGACATTTTTCGCGTCCTTTATTACTCTTTGGTGGGCATGTCTAGGCCAATCAGTTTCAGGTTATAATAATTGTTCAGGGCAGCCGTGGTGGCCCTTGTTTGTAAATGGTAATTGTTATTGGACCAAGTTCTCTTCACCATTCCTTGGAGAGGTGGACAAACATCAAGAAGCGATTATCCAGACAAGTAATCACGAAGCCAGGATCCAATCTTCATCGAGAAGCTCAAGATAAGTCTAAAATTATTCAAAAAGGACTTCGATTGATACCGAAAAACGAACAGTTGATTATTTGGCACGATCTAATCAATAACTCTGTGACAAGCCCCCGCAAAGACCCCAGAAAGCCACTTACCCCAGAACAACTTGTGAACCAAATCAAGAATATCAAGCATAAAGTAGTTGGAATAGTTTACTGCGTAAAAGAAGGAGCACCAGACGTTTACAAAGAGCTGAAGGGAACGGGAATACCTGTTCTACACATCGTAAAGGACCTTCTCTCGAGGCGAAATTAAAAGGACAAAGAACTTGTTCGCAGCTACAGCCAACTACATCTTACACCACACCTCGAAATCAAAACCCTAACTATTGTACTAAATCACGGCGACAATCTAAAAGCGATTATCAAAAAGAAACAGCCCGTCTCAACAGCAACGAAAGAAAAAGCAAAAGAAACGAAACGCAGCCAAAATTTGACTAAGTCTAGCACTAGGTTGGTTTTTAAATTCCTATTGATTGAGTTCAATTGGAATTGATCAAAACCAGTCAGTCCCAGTCGTCAATTTTAACAAAATTGTTTAGCTTTTGTTAAGCCCTATCGCAATTTCTATTCAAAATTTTTGTGAAAATCCTATTGATTCAGTTCAGTTGGAATCGATCAAAAATTTAACTCTTCATCAAAATTTTTGTGAAATTCCTGTTGACTAAGTTCAATTGGTCTTGATCAAAATTTTAAGTCAACGTAGTAAATTCTGTGAAACTCCTGCTGATTAAGTTCAATTGGAATTGATCAGAGCTTATGAAACGAATGGGAAAAAATTGTAAGACCTGTAACAAGCCAATACAGGCACAAGAGAAATCATATACATGCGTTGCCTGCAACTGTCATATACACATGACGACAATTTGCACAGGACTTTCCTCGGCCTCCCTCAACGGGATAATAGATCTTGGAAACAACATTATGCTTCTCTGCAATGAATGCGTAGACAAAAAACCAGCGAGATAAATTCATAAGATGCAGAACAATGGCGAACATGACCGAGAAGACAGAAAATTTGGACGTTAGCAATCAACTCAAAAACATGGAAAAGAGATTGACTGAGCTTGTAGACAAAAAGATAGAAACCGCCATCAAAACAACTTGTGAAAAAGTTGATAAAACGTATGCTGCCGTGGTCTCCTTGGAATCCACACAGGAGACAGATAGGAAACTTGGAAAGTTAATTAAGAAAGAGAAAGGCGTCGACAACATCCAGCAAAGTTTCAGAATACAAGGGATCCCTGAAGATTATAACAAAACAAAAGCTGAAAATCTTGTCCCCACAACTGACGAAGTAAATGAAATACTGAGTGAAATAGGCGTTAGGCCTGAAGTGAAGGAACTCAAACGACTAGGTGAATTCAAGAGGGAACGGAAGAAACCAAGAACTCTTTTAGTAACGGTCGCTAACGAACATGAAGCCAGGCTAGCCTTAGCCAAAAGTATTGAACATCGAGAGGAATTAGCAAAGAGAAATATTTACTTGCTACCAGCTCTCAGCAAAGAAGATGCCCTCAAAGAAAACCTGATTCTGAAGAAGAGAAGAGAACTGTTGACAGAAGGAGTTCCTCGAGATAAACTCAAAATTCGAAATTTAGAACTATTCAACGATGGTGCGAAAGTGGATATTGCCTCCGTAGAAACCAAGTCAAACTGACTAGGTTTTGTTAACATTCTGCAACTAAACGTAAGGAGCCTTGTGAACGTAGAGAGGAGAATTAAGTTTGCAAATGCTGTAAAAAACTCAGACTACAACGTTATATGTCTCTGTGAAACTTGGCTCAATGATAACATTCCATCATCTGAGCTTTTTCTAAATGACTATTGCATCTACCAACAAGACAGACAAATGGATCAAGACAAAAATACCCACGGAGGCGCCCTCATAGCAGTAAAGAACTCCTTCATCTCCGACAGAGTCATTTCTGAGCAACCGGATTCTAGTCTTGTCTGCAAAATACAATTAGCTGAGAACGAAAATTTTATTTGTGCCTTTCACAAGCCCCAAAGAACTAGCCCGTACCGTTACGAGGTTAACGATTTCCAAAAACTCCTTAAAATCATTCCTAAATCAAAAACGACCATTTTATGTGGGGAAATAAACTGTCCTGATGTTAACTGGAAAACTCTAGCAAGTACAAATGAAGAAGAAAACGAAGTCATTGAATTGTTTGAGGAATCCCTATACAGACAAATCATAACCTTCCCCACCTGTGGGCAGAACACTCTAGATGTAGCATTTTACAAAAATTGTAATTTGGTGGCACATCTCGACGAGAAATTTTCCTCAATTTACGACTGCTCGGATCATAAATCAACCCAGTTAACACTAGAATGTCCACGCCAAGACGCCAAAGAAACTCTTGGAAATTTTAGAAGTTTCGGAAACGCTGACTACGAAAGCATAAATAATTTTTTAAGTACTGAACCCTTCAAAAAAGTTTGCTTCACTAACATAAACAACATGTGCGAAGAATTTTACCAGTACATGGATCAAATATTCGAGGTCCACGTCCCCAAAAAAACTAGACACCGACAAAGTCTACCTCCCTGGATATCAAGTCTCACTTCTTACAACATGAAGAGACTACAAACCCAAAAACGACTCTTATCCGAAAAACCCACTAGTTATCGAAAACAAGAAATTCTTAAACTTGAAAACCATTGATAGAATCATCGGAACTGGACAGAATTGAATATGAGGAGAAAATCATGCGTGCAAGAAATACCTGTACAATCTTCAAACACTTGAAAAGCCTGAAAAAATCACCCAGCCTTCCAAAATTACTAATCAAAGAAAATCAACAGAGCTCAAAAATGCAAGAGCAAGTCAACATGATGAACGAGTTCTTTCACTCAGTGTTCTCACCCAAAATTCCTTTCAGTATACAAGATGTAAAATTGAGAAATCCTGAAATTACAAACTTCGAAATCTCAAAGAAAGCAATCTACGAAATACTTCTTTCGCTAGATGCCACAAAGTCGCGAGGCCCAAATGGCATACCGCCTGCATTTTTCCAACGTACAGCACACGAAACAAGTAAGAATTTAAATGTACTTTTCAAGCAGATAAAACGACTGAGAAAAATCTCAAACTCCTGGAAAATTGCAGCTGTGACACCAATCTACAAAAAAGATGACAGACGGAAAGTCGAAAATTACCGACCAGTCTCTCTTTTAGACATTGACAGTAAAGTTTTTGAGAAATGCATTTGTTCAGCTTTATACGCTCACTTCGAAAAATTCCTAACAGAACACCAACTTCGATTTGTTAAAAAACGCTCAGTTAATACAAATATGCTATCCTTCTTGAAATCAATTCACGACGCACTCGATAACGAATCAAGCACCGAAATTGTAGCATTCTACACAGATTTCTCTAAAGCTTTCGACAAAGTGCCGCATTTTGAGTTTGTACAAAAAGTTGCAAATATTGGAGTGGGAGGTTGCCTATTAGAAATTATCATTGACTACTTAGACAATAGGAAACAATTCGTTCGGGTAGACAACACAAGATCGGAAACTTTAGATGTAACAAGTGGGGTACCCCATGGTTCTCTTCTCGGACCACTCCTGTTTTGCATATTCATCAATGACCTACCTGATGTGTTAGTTTTCTCTGACCCATTTATCTTCGCGGATGACCTAAAAATTCTTGCAGTGAAGAAAACGTTTTGGCAAGTTCAAAACGATCTCAATGGTATTGAACAGTGGGTAAACGAAAATAAAATGAAATTAGCCATGGACAAATGTGCAAAGCTGAGCATAAGAGGTCAAACACAAAATTACGAGCTTATGGGCACTAAACTAGAGTCATCCAAAGTCATCAAAGATCTCGGCATCTATGTTTCCCATGACCTGACGTGGAAGACACACATCGAAGAATGACTGAAAAAAGCGAACAAAGTACTCTACCTACTTCGACGAAACATAGCTCTTCAAGTAAGACAAGAGATCAAGCTCGGACTTTACAAGTCACTAATTTTGCCAGTACTCTTATATGGCTCTGCATGCACAAATCCGAACCTAGGTGAGCTACAACAGCTTGAAAGATTTCAAAAGAAAGTAATCAAATGGATCCTTGGACAAAAAGACAAAAAAGACAAAAGGTCGTATCCAAATCAACTGTGAGTTCTTAACATACTACCACTACCAATGTTCATGCAACTGAATGACATTCTATTTTTATCGAAATTGACAGAAGACGATAGCTTTTTACCAATGCTGAAACAAAATTCAGAAAAAGGGAGAACAAATGAATTATTCAAGCTCCCGAAAACAAGAACTGAAAAGGCTAGAAATGATTTCTTTTTCCGTACATGCAGACTAGCAAATCGAATAGAAAAATACATTGAATTTAATACGAAAAAAGGCCTTAAAAATCGAGTTTTAAATTTCATGTGGAAGTTTGTAAACGAGCGATTCGACGAAAATAACATCTGTAGCTGGCATCTATGCTGTGACTGTCAGATCTGCAGAAATAATAGGACAATTTTCTAAGACGACGACTGGGACGAAAATCCCCTCAGTGAAAACTGTAAATCCCCAACAACAACAACAACAACAACAACAACAACAACAACAACAACAAGAACAACAACAACAACAACAACAACAACAACAACAACAACAACAACAACAACAACAACAACAACAACAACAACAACAACAACAGCAACAGCAACAGCAACAGCAACAGCAACAGCAACAGCAACAGCAACAGCAACAGCAACAGCAACAGCAACAGCAACAGCAACAGCAACAGCAACAGCAACAGCAACAGCAACAGCAACAGCAACAGCAACAGCAACAGCAACAGCAACAGCAACAGCAACAGCAACAGCAACAGCAACAGCAACAGCAACAGCAACAGCAACAGCAACAGCAACAGCAACAGCAACAGCAACAGCAACAGCAACAGCAACAGCAACAGCAACAGCAACAGCAACAGCAACAGCAACAGCAACATCAACAGCAACAGCAACAGCAACAGCAACAGCAACAGCAACAGCAACAGCAACAGCAACAGCAACAGCAACAGCAACAGCAACAGCAACAGCAACAGCAACAGCAACAGCAACAGCAACAGCAACAGCAACAGCAACAGCAACAGCAACAGCAACAACAACAACAGCAACAACAAATCATGTGACAATTACACGACTTACCTCACTTAAAATGTCTATTGCCCTCAATTCTATATTGGGAATGTAAACTCTAATCGAAACTGAATGGAGGTCCACTGAACAACGTTATTACTCAGCTCTATTGAAAGACACTATGTTTGAAAGACACTAATGTTTGATTTGAAAATCAGGAAAATTTTTGAAACTAGAATTTTGTGCATTTGCAAACTTTCTGTTTTCGGTATCAGTCGTTTTATGAAGTCCCAAAGATCGATCCATTTTCTTTTTTTTTTCAAGAAACCTGCCGGCAATACAGCTGGATCCGTTTTTGGTAAATTGCTTTCCTTCAGAAATTTAGGCAGCTGAACTGAGCTGGCCTGTTTACTACAAGGAGTTGAATAAAGACAGCACTCATATTGGTTACTTTTGACTTCAAATTCTCTTAGTAGCCTAAATAAAATTCATAGTTGGATAAGATCTTTAATAATTTTCTCTCAAACGAAGTTTGTAACAATTATCTAAATTATTCATGTGGTCTTTTTTATGAAATAGTTCTCCCGACCATTTTTTCGTCTGACCCATTTGACTTTTTGTCCTCAAAAATGGAATACACAGGTAGCGCTTGGAGGGCATTAAGAGCTTCTTTTAGAGCTAAGCCCTACTATACTCTCAGAATGCAATTCACCAAAAACTGATTTGAGGAGACAATTTCATGGTTTGACGGGCAAGTCTTAATCTTAAAAGTTTGCCTCCCCACACCCCTCAGTTCACCCCCCCCCCCACCGCCATTAGCCCCAACAGCAACAGCAACAGCAACAGCAACAGCAACAGCAACAGCAACAGCAACAGCAACAGCAACAGCAACAGCAACAGCAACAGCAACAGCAACAGCAACAGCAACAACAACAACAACAAATCATGTGACAATTACACGACTTACCTCACTTAAAATGTCTACTGCCCTCAATTCTATATTGGGAATGTAAACTCTAATTGAAACTGAATGGAGGTCCACTGAACAACGTTATTACTCAGCTCTATTGAAAGACACTAGTTTTTAACAGTAGCGAAGCGATAGAGGGGGCTAAAATTGGCTTCTCTTGGCTTACTTTTAATTCGTCAAGATTTTTGTTACGACCATATTGAGTCACAATCACTTGAATTTGCTTTGTGCCCATCTGTTCATTCAATTTCAACTGAATTGCGTGCGTAGCATTTTTTTTTCATTCGAGTGAAAACGTTTTAGTCACACGTGACCTAAATCACCAAAAATTATTTCCCTAGTCTCAAATTGACTTTTTTTTACATCGTTTCAAGGAAATAAGGTCAAGTGAGAGTGTGTCAGTCCAATTTATTTTTGTTTAAGAAAAGCTAATACAAGAATAAGTTATACATATTCTTAATCAAAATGTAACATCTACGGAGCTATTGAGGCTATTTTCTGGCAATCTGTCAACTATGTTCAATGTTTGATTTGAAAATCAGGAAAATTTTTGAAACTAGAATTTTGTGCATTTGCAAACTTTCTGTTTTCGGTATCAGTCGTTTTATGAGGTCCCAAAGATCGATCCATTTTCTTTTTTTTTTCAAGAAACCTGCCGGCAATACAGCTGGATCCGTTTTTGGTAAATTGCTTTCCTTCAGAAATTTAGGCAGCTGAACTGAGCTGGCCTGTTTACTACAAGGAGTTGAATAAAGACAGCACTCATATTGGTTACTTTTGACTTCAAATTCTCTTAGTAGCCTAAATAAAATTCATAGTTGGATAAGATCTTTAATAATTTTCTCTCAAACGAAGTTTGTAACAATTATCTAAATTATTCATGTGGTCTTTTTTATGAAATAGTTCTCCCGACCATTTTTTCGTCTGACCCATTTGACTTTTTGTCCTCAAAAATGGAATACACAGGTAGCGCTTGGAGGGCATTAAGAGCTTCTTTTAGAGCTAAGCCCTACTATACTCTCAGAATGCAATTCACCAAAAACTGATTTGAGGCCCCCCTCTCATCGAGCCTTGGCAACCCTGCTCCCATCGCTTGCCCAACTCCTACCCCCTCCCTCCCCCCTCACACACACTGCGGTCAAAACCACCCCCCCCCCCGCCCCACCTACCTAATGCTACCATCCCTAAGCCCCGAGGCCAACCACTCGTCGGCCGTTTTAAAGCAATTCGCCCAACTTTAGTCGGTTATGTTAGTCTCTCTAGTCAATTCATAGCCCACTGCTAACCTGGCTGAATCAGGATTCACTTTACTTGCCCAGCTTGTCTGTTGACAGCAATTCCTTCAACGGGCGCTGGTTATTTTGACCGTACGTTGGCTAAATACTATGGATATTTAGCAATTTTAGTGTTTCCATTGTGAACTATTCAGGACACGGTAGTTTTTTACTAGATGAAACCAGACTTCTTATATATTAAAAACTTTCTTTAGCTTCAAAAAGCAAGAATGATTGAAAAATTTATTAAGATTGGGCAAGGAACTAATATTTGACTCAATATTAGTTCCAAGCCCAATCTTAAAAAATTTTTCTGTGAAGTGCCAAAAAAATGTACCTTATTAATTGCAATTATATTAGTCCTGTCGGTCTTTTTTAATGCGATTTTTCGCTTGACCGATTTTTCGTCTGACGCTTTTGACTTTTCGTCCTCAAAAACGGGATAAACAGGTAGCGCCCGGCGGGCATTATGTGCTCTTAGAGCCTTTCAGCTCAAACTGTTTTGGGGACTTGTACTTATGGTGTGAAGGGTGGTTCTTAGAGGTTGAGACACCTCCCCCCCCCCCGTTGACCCTCAACCCCACTATTGCCTCCACCCCTCACCGCGCTGTTGCCCCCCCCCAACCCAGTGTTGCCCCCCATCAGCCCCTGGTGCACCTCCCCCCCCCCCCCCGTGGATAGCTACTTGACGAAGCCAACCGCTCGCCGGTCGTTTGAGAGCAATTCGCCCGACGTTAGTCGGTTATGTTTTTCTTTGCCTTATGACTGTTTTAAACTGTTGGGTTTCATCTGTAGTCCATTCTCATCAAGAGTTGCTGTTGTGACAAGGATGTTTAATTGCTCTCAAACGAAGTTTGTAGCAATTATATTAGTCCTGTCTTTTTTTTGCGATTTTTCGCTTGACCGATTTTTTGTCTGACGCTTTTTGACTTTTCGTCCTCAGAAATTGGATAAACAGGTAGCGCCCAGGGGGCATTAAGTGCTCTTAGAGCCTTTCAGCTCTGTTTCAGCTCAAACTGTTTTGGAGACTAAAACTTATGGTGTGAAGGGCGGTTCTTAGAGGTTGAAGATACCCCCAGTGTTGCCCCCCCCCCCACTATTGCCCCCACCCAGCCCCACCACATTGTTGCCCCCCACGCCACTGTTGCCCATCCCCGCCCTTCCCGTCAACCCCCGCTGCCCTTCCGCTTTCAACACCACGAAAATTAGCATTTTTTTTTACAAAATTTGCTAATTTTCAATTTTTTGACATTTATGGTCCTCTATTCAGGTTTTTAGCAGTTATGCAACTTGCAATTTTCAAAAATTTTTTGAAAATTTTCGTCATTTCTTAAGTTTATCCAGCCTGAAGAGCCACATAACCTCCTCTAAGGTTTGATAATAAATTGTCAAAAAGTTTTTACCGGCAATGGGGTGGTTTTCAACACTTTAACATCACGAATTTTATCAGCTTTTGGATAAAACTTGCATTTTTTCAATTTTTTTGACATTGTCACTTTTCAAGTGTTTTCTCACCCAGGGGCCAGAAAATCTCCTTGAGGTTTTGATAGTGAAGTAATAAAGAAGTTTTACTGGCCATGAATAGTTTTCAACATTTTAACATCACCACTTTTTGCAATTTTTTGATAAAACTTGAAGTTTTTTCAATTTTTTTTTGAAAATTTTGTCAATTCTTAGGTTGCTCCAGCCTCAAAAGCCAAGCAACCACCTATGGGGTTTCGTTATAGGTCATTTCACAGCTTCTAGATGTAATGGGATGTTTTTCAATTTTTTAATATCAGCAATTTTTAGAAAATTTTTGCAAATTTTTTTTGAGTTTTTTGAATCTTTTTGAGTTTTTGTTATTTTTTCTGGCACCAGGGTCCTAGGGATCTTCTCCAAGGCTTGATAAAAAGCTGTCGCATAGGTTTTAGAACTAATGGAATGGGTATCAATTTTTTAATGACTCCAGATTTAGCAGTTTTTTGATAAATTTAATTTTCAAATTTTCAGAAAATTATTATTATGTTCTAAGTTTATGGTTCTTTATGAGCCAGGGAAACTATTTAAAGCTTGAAATAGGGATAATGGATAGTTTTTTGAGACAATGAATTGTTTTTGAAGATTTTAATATCTTGAGTTTCAGCAACTTTTTGTACCTGGAAGCTTTTTAAAAATTTTTCAATATTTTGCAAATTTTTATATCAGTTATTTGATTTATTTACTAAGAAGGCTAGAAAACTAAAATTTGCATAGCCGAATCAAGCTAGAGCTAGCCTCACTGAACCGTGGCTAGCTACTGACGAAGACAACCGCTCGCCGGTTGTTTGAGTGCAATTCTCCCGACGTTAGTCGGTTAAGTTTAATTAGTTGGTAATCACATTCAACTATATAATTTAAGATACTGGCTTTGGTCATTGTTTTCAGTCGATTGCACCCCGAGGACAAATTTGTTGGATATTGATGGTAGATATAGGTTGCTTTCAGCTTCTTGGAACATTTCACCTGTTGTTGAAATAATGAACTTAGGGCGGTAGAAACGAAATTAGCTCTTCTTTTATTTAAAAAAAATGCGCATAAATACCTGCTTTACCGTAATATGTTACAATTTGGAGAACATCTTTTTACCAGTGAACCAAGTTTTTTTTAAAACAATCAAAGATTTCAATCTCATTTTCTTCAGGGTAGAGCACTAAAAGAATGGAGTGAGGATGAATTTGCATAAGTGATCATGGCGCACTTCTAACAGTGATCTTAAATTTACAATTGATTAACAAACCCTTTTGACACTTCTGAAATTCGTAGTGCGGAATATGATATTAATGGTAGCTTGGTTTTGTGTTCAGATTTTGGAGGAGATTTGCGTAAAGAACGGCTGGACTGCTCCTGTGTACACGTACATGAAGAACCCGACTGCTAATGGCTACCCACAGTTCTCTTGTCGGGTACTAATTTCTGTTTTCAGTTTCTAACAAGGTTTTTCATCTGAGCATTCAATGAATTATTTCAAAAATCAATAAATTTCCAAACTAGAAATTACGCTTTTAAAGACTGAAAAACTCTTCTAGTAGACCATATTAACTAATAAATTGATCTCACTGCTTAAGTTTAAAAATGATGCAATTTAAAAAGATTTTATAGGGCTGCTAGTTATTTCTCCAAAGGCGCGCATCATTTGCAGACTGATTCCAGTATACACTAATGTTGTATAGTGGAGTATAGTGGATTGTAAAGAGATGACGCTATAGGTGCAAATCTTCCTAAACAAGACAGACGGAGATACGCCAATGAGCATGCAATTCCAGTCACCCAGACCCTGTGCCACTTTGGAAGAAGCTAAGACACTGGCGGCCGAGAGCACAATCTGCAATATGCTCTACTCCAACCGGGACCAACTCACCATGAATTTTGCCTCTCCTATTGGACAAGCAGCTGCAGCAGCTCAAGCTGCCGCTGCTGCCCAGGCCGCCCAGTATATGTCACCAGCTGAAGCTCAGAGAAAAAGTTAGTCTTTCACTATGAAACTTTTTGTCAATTATATTAGTCCTGTTGGTCTATTTGATGTAATCGACTTTTCGTCAGACGCTTCGATTATTTTGCCCTCAGGAACGAGATAAACAGGTAAAGCCCAGACGTCCCTGAGCAGCTACTATAGCCAGTTTCAGTCTCGGTGTTTAATAGTAGCAAAGCAATAGCGAGGTCATTATTGATCTCACCGTAGTTTTTTGCAGGTTTAATAGAGATTGACCTCGCAATAGCGAGGTCATTATCGATCTCACCGATCTTGCAGGTTTAATAGAGATTTATATAGCTGAATCAAGTTTGATAGTTGCTCTCCAACGAAATTTGCAATTATATTAACAAAAATTGTGCCTGACGCTTTAAACGTTTCGTCCTCAATAATGCGGTAAAAGCCGAAAGGATTTAATTGGCTGAGTAGCTCTCTCAGAGTTTTACGCAGTACTGGTTTCTAAGTATGCGCGATGAGATTCACAGAAGTTGTTTTGAGGAGACTTGTATTCTTGGTGCGGTGTGAAGAGTGGTTCTCAGGCTTGAATTCGTCCCCGTTCAACCCCAGTTATCCCACCCCCCCCCCCCACACACACACACACACACACACACACACACACAACGCTGATTTTACTCGTTTTGAGAATTTTTATTTTCAAAACAGTCCTAATCAAACTACAGATACCACCCCACGTATACCTAAACAGATACCTACTCCCTCCTCACGTATTCCCTCGCACATACCTACCTATCCCCATCTACTTTACCCCTTCGCCTAACCCTCCGTATCTACCTACCTGCTCCTTGCATATTTTACCGCAGCCCACACTTACCTCCCCCCAACCCACCCCACACGAACCCCGGACACATCTATCTACCTCAGACGTCGCACATACCTACGCTCCTACATACAACCTTACGTACCCCAACCCACCTAACCCCAAACATGCCTATCCTCCCACTTACTGACCCCCAGTTCTTCACCCCACCACCCTGCCCCACACCAAAATTTAACTACTGAGAGTTGTGTCTACAATTTGAAATATTGCTTTTTATTAGGTATTCAATTTCTTTATTTTCTATATCCTTCTTTTTTTATAATACAGATTTTGCGCAATTTTTCAAGTCATTTTGGGTAATCTACAGGCCGTGTTTCAGTTGAAGAAAAATGTGATTCAAATTTGATTTAATTGTTATTAATAGCCGCCCTCATCTTCTCAGCCGGCTGTTATAGCGCCGGCTATTTTTTTTACTTCGTCGAAATTTTTTTCGCTTTACCCATTTTGCCGCTTTTCGACATTTTGCGTAAAATCTTGTTGACTTCTCTAGGCTAGTTTCACTCTTCTGTCATTCTGCTCAAAGTCCTTTTAAACAGCAGCTGCTCATCAAAGCAATTCAAAATGAAGAGAATCAGTGTAAAAAAACCAAAGTCAGAAATAGAAACGGAATAAACCCATAAAGCCCGGTACTTGAACTTTGTTCTCATAGGTTTTAGTTACTATCTTTAATGCTTATTGGTATTGATACTAGATCCTGTAGCCTCTCACTGAGAGACAGGAGTATGTTCAATTACGAAATGACATCAAAATAAATAGCACTTAAAAATGTTTTTATACAAAAATCAATTTTTTTGATATTTTCTTTTCTCTCAATCCCAATAGAATTATGAGAATCAACGGCGGCTATTTTTCGGCAATCTGCTGGGTATGTTTGAAAATTACTTCCGATTTACAGCGTTTAATTCTGTTTTCGAACATCGGTTTTTTAAGTAAAATTCGGGCAAAAGGTCATTCTGCAGACACCCGCCTGCTTATCACCCGCATGCTGGGGGGGGGGCTATTCTACTCACACTGCAGAAACCCGCCCGTACCTACCGTCTCCCCCCACTTATCACTTCTCTCACAACCCCGCCACCAAAATCTACCAATACCCTTCCCTCATCCCCAACTAACCCCCAAGCAGTCAAACAACCCCCGCTAACACCCCCCCCCCCACCAATCTGCGTAAACAACCCCCCGCACCCCTCACTTCACCCCTCACCGTCCCCAATCCCCACCCCTGCCATCGTTCAGGCCGTAACCCGTGCAGCCATAGAGACCCTCCTCCCACCGTTGCCCCCCTCCCCCACTGCGCTCACCTCACCCCATTCAATTAAACTAAAGTTAGCCTCACTCAAACGGAGGCTAGCTACTGACGAAGCCAACCGTTCGCCGGTCGTTTGAGAGCAATTCGCCCGACGTTAGTCGGTTTTGTTTGTATTAAACTTATAATGACTGCAAGATTTTGTCACCAGCTGAGGAGGGACGCAATTCCGAACTAATTTATGATTCTGAAGGGTGGCCTTTTTTAGTTTTGGACAACGGGATGGGAGCGGCGGCAGTTGCGGCAGCAGCAGCGCAGCAGAACCAGCAAGCGGCAGCCGTCCAACAGGCTAACTATATCAACATGCAACTGGCAGCCGCAGCAGCCCTCTCCAGCTCCTTCCCGCCTGTGGGTACCTCTCCTGCCGCAGCAGCTGCTGCTGGAATGTTTGGACCTCCCACCTAGATACCCTCCCCACCTCCCTTTCGCCCCTGCAAGACCAATCAAAACAACTAAGACCAATTTCAGCAGCTGAGTTCCTTAACTTGAGTAGAACAGCTTAATTTGCACGGAACCGCGTGAGCAATCATAGCAAAAGTGAAGATAATAATATTAGTAGATGTCATCGCAATGAAATGAACTGAAGACTTCATAATGATGAACTTAAAGACTTTAATGCTAAAAATCAATTTGCGGTCGTAATGTGGGATAATAATTGAGTTCCAATTGTGAAAGATACAATGAAATTTTGAGACAAAGCTTTTATTATCAAACCAGAGAACAACTATTACGTTCTGTTAATTCTGTTGCACTTTTCTGATTTTGGCTCCAGCTTATAATCAAGTATATAATTTTGTGAAGTTTCAATAAACCATAGAAAATTTGTTTGCAGTTGGCATAGCCCAGTCAACCTATGTACAATATTTGTAAAAATGGCTTGTTGTTACGACATTGGCTGATAAAGTGCTAAGATTTGTATAAATGTTCAGTTTTTGTTACCCTAAGCTTAATAAGTGATAAATGTGTGCGTTATTGTATTCGGTTGCATCGTTTCATGTCGAAAAATGCGGACACCGATTAGAACAGCAATATAAAACCTAAAGAATGACTTGTTATAAATGATTGTCTCATCAATTTGGTCAAGTAATATAATCAGAAAAGGCGCTGACAAATTGAATAAATTGTGGTCAAATTTACCTGATCTCAAATTAGTCAGGGACATGCACATATGGTGCATTAAGGCGCCAAGTGCATACTTTAAATTGTGTAATCTCTAATCTCAAATTATACTCTTGATTTGTGGAAAAGGTGCAGGTTTGTGACCCTCAATTATAATTTCTTATTATTAATTGGTAATAATTCAGTATCTCTTTATCACTCGCGTTCATTCACTCATTCGTGTGCTGTTTTGTGTCCGTTTTTCAGGCACTCTTTTTGTCCTTTACTCACTAGACACAGTTCTCTTCTCGTTGTCGTCAACTGTTTGTGCAGTAATAGATAGTGCAGGTGGCTTACTCTTCGCCATTAAAAAATTGAAAACTTTTGTGTGTTGCTGGTCACTTGTGTAGATTAGGTGTCTGTGTGTGTGCGTCGAGCTTTACATAAAATGTGTTGTGTTTGACTGACTAGTGGATATTTTGTTGAGTTACAAGTGAAACTTGAATTCAAGCTTTTTGCTAAGTTCATTTTTGCCGCACCTCGGTTCCAGTCTATTGCGGTGCGAGTTGAACAATTGTGTTGGTGGATCTTTTCCCCCCATGTTAGTGTAGCAATTATTTGGGCCCTTGTCTTTTCAATTGCTCTCAAATGAAATTCGGGCCTTTTGCGTTTTTGCGTTCTGGGGGTGTAAATAATATGCACCCACTAAGCTGGGGGGAGGGGGCAGAAACGGAAAAGATCCCGAAATTATTATAGGATCTATTCTGTTTTGGTATCTCCGTTTGTTTTATGCCCCAACTTATAAATTATTTATTGTTTATGCAGTACATTTCTGTGTAAACTATAACACGTGCGTCTGGGGGCGTAAAAGTAAAGTTATATGATCACTAAGCTGGGGGACTGAAACAATCGATCCCGATTACATTAGTCATTCAGACCAAATAGATCTTTTCCGTTTGTACAAAATTAATTGCTCTCAAACGAAGCTTGTGACAATTATATTAGTCTTGTTGATCTCTTTTTATGCGATTTTTCGCTTGCGCAATTTTTCGTCTAACCAATTTGAGAATTTTCTGACTCATTTGAAAATTTTCGTCTGTAAAATTTTAGTCTGACCCATTTGAGAATTTTGGTCCTTCGTCGTTTAGTGACCCTTCATTGCTGAATGTGGTGAAAAAATCCCAATCATTAAGTATTACAAATTTTTGCAATCTTTTGATAAAACTCGCAAGTTTTTTTTGCAAATTTTTGGTCATTTTTAGGTTTCTCCAGCCTCAAGAGCTAAGGAACCACCTCTAAGGTCTAATAATAGGTTACTGTATAGTTTGTAGATAAAATGGAATGGTTGTCAAGACTTTAACATCGCCAATTTTAGCATTTTTTTCAACTTTTGAACCTTATCGTCATTATTCAGGTTTTTTAACCTCAGTGGCAAGAAAACCTCCATTTGGGTTTAATAATAAGTTACTGGAAGTTTTTTATTGGCCATGGAATGGTTTTGAACTTTTCATTATCACAAATATTAACTTTTTTTTGATAAAAAGTTAAAACTTGCAATTTTAAAGTTTTTTTGAAATTTTTTTTGTCGTTTTTTAGATTTCTCCAGCACCAAGAGCCAAGAAACCTTCTCTAAGATTTATTAATAGGGTGCTGCAAAGTTTCCAGATGTAATTAAATGTTTTGAAAGATTTTAAAATAATAAATGTAGGCCATTTTCTTTAACATAATTAATTTAAACATAATGAACTGACGATGCGCAAAGTTTCACAAAACATAAAAAGCTGCAATTTTAGTTCTTTTATGTGATAGCAAAATAATTTTTAATTGCACTTAAACGAAGTTTGTATGAATTACATTGGTCTTGTCGGCATTTTTTAATGCGATTTTTCGCTTCACTGATTTTTCGTCTGACGCTTTTGACTTTTCTTCCTCAAAAACGGGATAAACAGGTAGGTTCTAGCGTGCATTCAGTGATCTTAGAACTTTTTAAGCTCTGTTTGAGCTCAAATTGTTTTGGAGACTTATAATTATGGTGTGAAGGGCGGTTCTTAGAGGTTGAAGACCGCTCCACTGTTGACCCTGCCCCCCCCACTATTGCCCCATCCCCCCGCGCGCTGTGACCCCGATCACCCAAATGTTGCCCCCCCCCCATCAATCCTTGGTGCAACACCGCCCAAACCCCCCCTCGCGTAGCTGCTAACGATGCAAAACTTGCTAAAAACACGCAAATTTATACTATTTTGCAATTTTTTTCAAGTTCTTTGAAAATTTCCAGTGGCAATGAAATGGTTCCAACATTTTAACATAACGAGTTTTATCTTTTTTGACAAAACGTGCAATTTTTTTCAAATTTTATGAAATTTAATTTTTTGTTATTCAGGTCATTCCAGACCCAGGGGCCAGAAAACATCCTAAGGGGTTTAATAATAAGTTACTGACAATTTTTGTATTGGCCATGGAGTAGTTGTTCAACTTTTTAATGTCACAAACTCTGGCATCTTTTTGATAAAACTTGCTTTTCAAGTTTTCTGAGAATTTTTCTTGTTCTGTTAGGTTTTTCAAGCCTCAAGCGCCAAGTAACTACCTCTAAGGTTAGAAAATTAGTTTTTTTGAATTTATCTATCCTAGAATAATTAAACGTAATCGAATGTCTCGCAAGATTTTAACATCACGAATTTTAGCATTTTTTGATAATTTGTTGCCTTTTTTTAAATTCTCTTTTAAATGTCTTTTTAACATTTATAGTCATCATTCAGGTTGTTTGAGCCCCAACGGTCGGAAAACCTTGGTTAATGTTTGATAATAATCTACTAGAAAAATTTTGTTGGTCACGGATTAGTTTTCAACTTTTTATTATCACAAGTTTTAGCAATTTTTTAATAAAACTTGTATTCATTTAAAAAATTTGAAAATTTTTTGTCAAATTTTAGGTTTATCTAGCCTCAAGAGCCACGGAACTTCCTCTAGGGTTTGTTAATATGTTACTGCATAGTTTATAGACGTAATTGATTGTTTTTTAAGATTTTAATATCATAATTTTGGAATTTTTCACGTCTTTGGAATTTTCTGGCAACAGTGGCCCTGGCACCTCCACCAAGGTTTATACTAAGCTGCTGCATAGTTTATAGAGTTAAAGGGATTGTGATCAAGTTTTTATGACTCCAGTTTTAGTAATTTTTGAATAAACTTAGTTTTTTCTAATTTTGAGAAAATTTTCATCATGTTCCAAGTGTATGGATCTTTATGAGCCAGTGAAACTATTTCAGGCTTGAAACAGGCCTACTGGTTATGGGTTACTTGACAGATCTTTCGAGACTAAAAGTGGTTTCGATTTTTTTTTTCTGCGAATTTGAAAACTTTTTTTCATTTTGCCTTAATTCTATATGGTTTAATTACTAACGAGTCTCAAAAACTAGAAGTCGCAGAGTCAACTCCCATGATGGAAAATATTTCTATCTCTCTTTTTCTCTCTGTCGGTGTTATACTCTATCTTATTGAATAGTTTAGGATTCGCGTTGCGAATACTTTGTCTCAAGAATGTGTTAGGAATTGCTGAGCGAATACACAACTAATTGTGTATTACGAATTCTGATTATTGGAAACGCAGTGCGAATCCGTTGCTAAGTTGAGCTTAGAATTATGAAGAGCGTTTGTAGAGTAACTTGAATTCAGACTGAATAAATGAAATTATGATTACTAATAATAAATTAGCTTGCGGCCTTTTGTTTGGTCGTCCTGTGCCTGTGCGGGGGGTACTTGTGATGCAGGTGCAGGTGGAGCCGGTACAATCGAAATCAAGGGTTGGTCTTGAGCTGGTACATCTTCGTGCATATCATCTGCGATAACATTATGGCGTCTTTTGGGCTGCGGTTTTGTCGGTTTGCGTACCGTTAGCGCACGCGATACATTCGAAATTACAGATGATACTACCGATGTAGTGTCCCGTTGGCGGTGTCTGATTTTTATTTCGCCCCTCTTCTGTGTCTTAAGATCGTTACTATGTTTTGCGATCTTATATTGTGTGGTCTTTTCGTAGGGAGCAGGGCGTCGTTGAGCGTATACCCACAAATTGGTGGATCTTTCAGCTTTGCTCCCAAATTTTGCGAGATCACTATCTCGAACTTTTACTGGGGCTCTGCCAGGCTCGTTGATGATCGTCGTTGTTGGTGACGACTTTGTAACGAAAGATCCAGGCTTAAGTACTTCGTACAGACCCGCCAACTGTCGTTTTGCTCGTTTCTTGTGTGGTAGTTTTCGGGCCAGTTTGACTTTAAGGGACTGTTCTGTCCTCGGTATAGGATCCGTAATCTGCGGATGTGTAATGAAACGGGACTCTTTGTGGTCTGATTCCCGATAGCGCTGACCTGCATCTAAAGAGGCCTGACACATCTTTTGCTCAATTTCTTTGTCGCTTCTGTTGGCACTGATCCATCCATTTTCGTCCAGCAAGTCCTCCGCAGAAACTGTTTCAGCATCTAAATAGTGATTAACCATTTTTTCATAAGTTAGATTTTGACTTGATGGAAGTGGGCTAATATTCCTTAAAGGAGTATTTGCAGGACGACCGAAATGAGCTTCAAAAGGTGTTATCTTTGTTGTTTTCTGTTTAGTTAATCGTAAATCAGAGACTATTTGTTTAATCGCTTTAGCTGTGGAAAATGTATCTTTATTTTCGGCTTTCATACAAGATAAGCGTCTTTTAATTGTTTGGATCATTCGCTCCACCAATCCAATAGCTCTATGATCACCGACCGGAGCGTCGAGAATGTCGATATTATTTTCGTTACAGTAGTTTTTAACCTGTTTACCTACAAGACAAGTTGCTTGGTCTAAGCGTATTGTTCGCGGGATTCCATGAGTATATGCATAATCACGAAGAAATTTTACTACATTTACCCCATTAGCATTGTCGAATATTCTAACTGTTGGATATTTTGAATAACGGTCAATACATGTTAAGAAATAAATATCTTTATCTTTATCATTAATTATCGGACCCCCAAAATCAATCTGTATTTCTTCGTTTGGTTCTTGACAAGCTTTGTGTGGGTGCCATTTAGACTTTGGTATGATAGGTTTCAGATTCTTACCAATATCTGTACACGGGACGCAATCAGATGTTTTTGCTAAAATTTCCCTATGCATGTAGGGCCACCATGCATAATGGGAGAGAGAGATCATCCCCCAACTACCCGGGTGCGTCATGTGGATGGATTCGAGCACCGCCTCTTTAATAGAGTTTGGAATGGCCACGCGTTGATCAACACACAGACACCCAGATTTCACATGTAGGTCCTTCCAAAAGGAGTGGATGTACGTGCTCACTTCTTTACAACGGGCCTCATCATCCTGTAGTACACAGTCGCGGATCTCTTTCAACACCGCGTCTTTACTAGTGAGGACCGCCAGAAAGAATTTGGTGAAGAGCTGGTTGAGGTTATTTTCAAGTACCTCTTCCCGGGATAGCTCGATGTCATATTCCTCGGGTGATGATGATGCTTGGGTGTTGCTGGGTCCGGCTCTTGTAGATGAGATGGGGGTAGATTGAGTACGGAATGTCACTCTTGGGGTTTGTGGTGAAAAAGGTGGATTATTTTGTGGTGCCTCTTTTGCTGACATTTTGATGTGGAGTATTTGCTGTGTGGAATTAGCTATCAAATGGCAATTAGAATTTTGCGACTGGATTCGCGATGCGAGTGTGGTATCAGATTTAAGCAATTGATTTGCACGGCAATTAAAGTTAGAAATGAATTCAGAATTGTAATTGTTTACTTGTGCTCGAGGAATGAATGGATTAATTGAGGCATTTGAATTATTCGTGCTAATTTTAGCAGGTTTGCAAAAGTGGACGCGCGTCTTGTGTACTTGTTGCTTATAATTACTGGTTATGTGCCGCTTTTGGAAAGAATTTTATTCGCGTGACTAAATAAAGATGTAATTGCGTCGCGGATACGGGAAATTGTTGCTACCATGAATTCCTCATCGTATTGATTGACACTTTTAGCGTTTTGATTTGGTTGTCGCGAAATATAATCAACTAAGCCCATTCTGGTACCAGGAATATGTTCGATGTTAAAATCAAATGGTAACAAACGGTCAATCCATCGTGTTAATCTACTGTTGTAGGATTTATTAGAACGGTGTGATTTTAAGACTGAAAGAAGTGCTCTGTGATCTGTTAAAACTGTGAAAGTTTTCCCAAATAGATAATATTTAAAATATTCAACGGCCCAAACCACCCCAAGTAATTCGAGTTCATTTACACTATAGCGTTCTTCATTGCTATTAAGAAAACGAGATGCAAAAGCTACTGTTTTCCACCCTTCACAATCTAATTGTTTAAGCGCAGCGCCTAAACTTTGGCAGGATGCGTCGCATTTGATTCGCGTTTCCAGTGTTGGGTTAAAATGAGTATTTTCTGTAGCGTTTGCAATAACAGTTTTGATGTGTTCAAAATGTAATTGATGATTCTCATTCCAAATAAATTTTTCGTTTTTCTTTAATAAGGGCCGAAGAGGGTGGCATTTTTGGCAAGATTAGGTATAAATTTGCTTAAATGATGAACGCTACCTAAGAATGACTGTAATTGTTTCAATGTTTTTGGAGCTTTGATTTCCACAATTGCCGCTGTTTTAGATTCTATAGGTTTAACACCACTTTGTGAGAATGTGAAGCCATGCCAATTTATTTGATGTTTTGCGAAGTGACATTTGCTTAAATTAATTCTAAGGTTATCCGCTTCGAGTTTTTGGAGACATTTGTACACGTATTTGAGGTGCGATTCCTGGGTGCCTTTGCTAACTACAATTATGTCATCCAGAAAACAGTATGTGTTAGTCAGCCCAACCAATGTGTAATCCATTGCCTTTTGAAACTCGGCCGGCATATCCGTAAGGCCATAAAATCCCGTTTTAAAACGATACGTACCTGTTGCTTCGCCGCAAATGATATTAAAATTACAATGACGTGCGGTATCCGGATGCAGCTTTAGTTGGCTATAGGCATATTTTAGATCGATCGTTGAAAAATAGACATTATCTCCAAGATTTGAATTATTAATATGTTGTGAAATTGAATCGATAAGACTATCTATATTTGGCATTTGATACTTGTTTTTGTGGATCGCTTTATTTAATATTTTCTAATCAAGAGCTAATTTTACAGATTTGTCCTTTTTGACCGTAATTACAATGGGAGAAATGAAGTTTTTATCCGAACATTCTTGTAGTTTTTCAATGTGTCCTTGTTCAGAAAGTTTTTTTAGCTCAGCGGATACTTTGTCTAATAAGTTTATAGGAACACGGCGACCTTTTTGGTGTGATGGAGTATAATGTTTGTGGAATTTTAAACGAACTGTATGTACTTTGGACTTACCAATTCTGGAGATTAGGTCAGGATAATCAATAGCAATATGTTTTTTGATTGGGCAATATTCTTGATCTACCTGATTGATTGTTATATGATAATTTGATTGATATATTGAGAGTCCAAGAGCTGGAAACAAATCTCTACCCAATAGAGAACGATGTCCATCCGCCACTACTTGAATTTCTATTGGATTCGCGTACCAATTGCTGCTTTGAATAGAAGTTTGGAGAATGCCCACCGTATGAATAGGCTCGTTTGAAAATGTTTTCAATTGTTTAGGATTCGCTTCGCGTATCCACTTCGATTTCGGGTCATGGGAAATGATTGAGTTCGCCAAGGATTCATTTATTATTGTGCATACGCTGCCCGAATCCACCAAAACATTTGTTGATGTATTGCCGAAAATTACAGGAAGATTGATTGCGTCCACCGAAGTTGTGGAATCTGTTGAAGATACTACTGCTACACAATTATCTTCGTCTGAAGAATAGTTTGAGTCCAAATCAGGATCAAAATTGGCCGAAATTTGGTTGACATCTTCATTTTGATCATTTTTTTCTACGTTATTGACCCGCGGCTTAGGTTTTGGGTACGAATTGGGATCTTTAGGTTTGCGACAAACCTTTGCGAAGTGGTTTTCAATACCACAGTTATTGCATCTTTTTTCCCGAGCGGGACATTTATTACGGTGGTCGGAGGTCCAACTAGATCCACAGAAATGACAGGTTGTAGGCTTTTTCCGTGCTGTTGTATTCATATTGGAGAAAGGGGTAGCATTCGCGATGCGCATCCGTTGAACTTGGTTAGCAGTTGAATGTGACTCGGTTTTACTTGCATTCATTTTTAACTGGTTGAGCGTACCCATCTGGATATTAATTGCTATTGCCAATGCTTTTTCCGGGTCTACTGTTTCTTTAAGAAGCTCCTTTTGAATGTCTTCATTTTGCATATTCGCGATAAAGACGTCCCGGATGATAGTTTCTCCTTTATCTCCTAGATCACAGTTTTCCGAAAGTTCTTTGAGATGTCCATAGAACTTCTCAATAGATTCTCCCTTTTGCTGTTTTCGTGTGAGGAAGAGGTATCTATCGAAGGTTATATTATGGATCCGAATGAAAGTTGTATTTAGAACATCCCAAAGATCCTTCGTTGAGATTGTTTCGAGATTGACGGTCGAATTCTTTGAGTTGAATACGCGCCGCCCTTCCATGCCTAAGCTCAAATACATCAAAGAAGATGCTTTCCGATCACATAACTTCCACGGTTTGTCACCGCAAAGTATTCCGTCTGTTATAACACGTTGACATTGATTTTTCCACGCTGTTTTTGCCTGCTCATTGCGGGTACGTCGATCTCGCTCTGATTGTGCCGTCGGGTTGTCAACTGCGTCCTCATATGCTGGTTCAGGAGTTAAGAGAACATGTTCTGGAGGGTCCACCAAGAGAAGGTCCACTTCAATTCCTTCTCGGGCGAGGATTGCGAGTTTCAATTGTATTCTCCAAAACTCCCAGCGAATTGGGGGTTCTAGTGTCGCCTTTTCCCAAAAGGGTTGAATTCCAAGTGGGGATTTGCCGCTGTCCTTTGTCGCTGACCGCGCCATGTTATACTCTATCTTATTGAATAGTTTAGGATTCGCGTTGCGAATACTTTGTCTCAAGAATGTGTTAGGAATTGCTGAGCGAATACACAACTAATTGTGTATTACGAATTCTGATTATTGGAAACGCAGTGCGAATCCGTTGCTAAGTTTAGCTTAGAATTATGAAGAGCGTTTGTAGAGTAACTTGAATTCAGACTGACTAAATGAAATTATGATTACTAATAATAAACTAGCATGAACAAAAATATGAAATAATTTAGTAGACTAACGGGAATATTAATATAGGTGAATAAATAGAAGTCATAACTTTTAGTTATAAAACACATGATATAATTATAGATATAGAGGATAAATAATTTAGTACATATAAAGGTTTCGATATATATTTAGGTATCCATACGTATCAGAGTCGGTTTGGGTTTCTTTCCTTCTCCATCTCGTTCTTGTTTTATCTCTCACTCTCTCTCCCTCTCTCTCTCTCTCTCTCTCTCTCATTTTGATTCCGCACTTCAGTTGTTATGTGGCGTAAAATCATCATCTCTGATCTTCATTAGCAATGAGTAACAAAAAAATTTTATCATAAGTGACATAACAGGTAATTTTTAGGAAATCATTGTTAGTTGCCCTCAAAAGCAAATGTTAGCAAATATATTAATCCTGTTTGTCTATTTTATGCAATTTTTTCCTCGATCGATATTTTGTCTGACCCATTTGAATTTGGTCTTCAGAAACGGGATAAAGAGGTAGCACCGGTTTGCCTTAAGTTCTCTTATAGCCGTCCAGTCCACTAGTCTTCAAATATGCGATTAACAGAAACTTTTTTGGAGACTTTTACTTATGATGTCGAGGGCGGTTATTAGAAAGTGACCCCCCCCCCACTGTTGCCACCACATCAGCCCTGCGGTGCACCCCTACCCCCCTCTCGCTACGCTCACTTACGTCCATTCAATTAAACTAAAGCTAGCTTCACCAAACTGTGCCTAGCTATTGAAGAAGGCCACCACTCGCCGGTTGTTTGAGAGCAATTCGCTCGACGTTAGTCGGTTATGCTTTAACGTAGCAGGCACGGGAAACTAATTAATTGCTAAGAAGTAGCAACCCCACTAATATAATCAGACAAAAAACTTTGAAACTCTTTCCAAGTGACTATTTCAGGCGAAAGTGATTTTCTCCATATATATTAAAGTAAATGTTACAAAATAGATGATGATTTTGCTAACAATATAAAAACAATACGTTTGTTTTAAAGAAGATGTTTTATCCTTTTAATTGTAGAGTTTAAAGTGGCTGACCTCTTTTAATTTTTCAATTTTTGTTGTTGCTGTAGATCTATATTGAAGGCTGTGATCAGTTCTGCGTGATGACTAAATTTGAACTGTGTAGAAGTTTCTGTGTTTCGTGCAATGAAAGCAAGTTAACTCCAGTTTATTGCTCCGAACCCACTTGTGGGGGGAAGAACTATTCTGATATAGTTTCATTTGTTTAATGCAACAATAGATGAATTTCTGTATTCTTCGCTGGTTCGTTGAATATTATGGTTTAGTAATTCGTACTGTAAGAGAATGTAGATAAGGTTCAATTACATTGTTCTAGACAGTTTAGTTTGGTAAGTTTTTATATCAGTTTTAAGTTGCGGGAACAACCAACTCGTTTTGGTTGCGATAAGGACAAAAGTCAATGTTTTTTCAAGTTTTATTTCTGACTTGATTGTTGCACGACATGCTCCAGGGGAAAGAGGAGGCCAACTAACACATCACAGACGTTTGACCAGATCGTCGAAGAGGGTGTAACCCAAGTTGCCTAGAAAACCGTTTCGAAAAAAGGTCAAGAAAAAATAGGCTAATCAGCCAAAACACGTGCGAGGGCGGAGACCGGACGAACGTACGTGCCGTAAGCCGTTTTCACCTTCACCACACGGTGTTGTCCATCTCGTCCAGGATAGACTTCAAGAACACGTCCAAGGGGCCAAATTCCACGTGGAGTCATATCTTTCAGAATCCAAACGATGTCGTTGACTCTGAGTGGTGTTTGGTCACTATCGCTCCATTTGGACCTCTTTAACAGTGTCGGAAGATACTCCTTGACGAGTCGTTTCCAGAAATGGTTGACCATTTGCTGCACATTCTTCCAAGACTTGAAACTGGCGGGTTCTTGGCTGTCGAACTTTCCTGGTGGGAGAGAGTTGAACGGTCTGTTGATCAGAAAATGGTTTGGCGTGAGAGGCATTTCATTTTCTGGAAGGTCAGCGACAATCGTTAGTGGTCTGGAGTTCAATATAGCTTCGGTCTTGACCAAAATTGTCCTGAACACATCAAGCGACAGCCTTCTGGAGCCTAGAATGATCAATAGAGTGCGTTTCGCGGTCTGGATCAAGCGCTCCCAAATACCGCCAAAATGAGGTCCATAGGGAGGATTGAACTTCCAGGTTGTGTTCGTTGCTGCCATTGCTTTGTAGATTTTGTCGTTGTCGAGACGTTTCACAGATCTTTTTAGTTCCTCAGATGCACCAATAAATGTCTTGCCATTGTCGCTGAGCATTGTTGTTGGCTGGCATCTGCGGCTTACAAAACGTCGATAGGCGTTTAAAAAAGTGTCAGTGTTGAGATCGGGACAAGCTTCTAGATGGACACACCTAGTAACCAGGCAAGTGAAGATGAGGCCGTAGTGTTTTTCAATCTGTCCTTTGGCATCCTCTATATAAAAGGGTCCAAAAAAGTCGACTCCGCTGTTCGCGAAAGGATACTGGGTAGAGTCTGTCGGGAAACGGCAGGCAGGGAGGGGAGCCATGACGGGTTGAATGTTTTGAGCGGCAAATCGTCTGCAGAGAAAACATCTGTACTTTATACTCAAAAGTGTTTTTCTGAGTCCAATGATGTGGTATCTTTGCTGCACAAAAGCTTTCACTGGCTCTGTTCCTTGGTGAACGCAAATGTTATGTGCATGCTCTATATAGAGTCTCGCTATCTTGTCCTTTGCGTGCAGTATAATCGGAAATTTCTCAACTTCGAGGTTATCTGGCGCAAATTGCAGTCTTCCGCATGACCGAAGGATTCCATTGTTGTCCAACATTGGGTTGAGCGAACGGATTTTGCACTTTGAATCTATCCTGGAACCACGTTTCAGGGCTTGGATTGTTGAGAAGAAGAAATTTTGCTGCGAAATTTTGATCAGCTGATTTCTTGCAAGAATGACGTCTTCTGTTATATACTGGTGATCTTTAGGCCTTTGCTTTTTGATCCGAAAGAGCAAATTGAAGACTGTTGCTAAAGTCAGGAGCAACTTGTTCCAAGTTGAGAACCGTGTCGGGTCGATTATTTGCTCCGACAAATTGCGTGAAATTTCATGCGTTGCTAACACATGCTTTGAAGAGTTTTCAGCAGCGCTGAGCTGTCTTGTGGAAAGAAATGCTGGCGCTGTTAGCCACTTGGCTGTAATTTCGTCTGGGTTGAGACCACGGGTCCCGTGGTCAGCTGGATTTTCTTTGGTGGCAACGTGTTTCCATTGGTAAGCATCAGTTGATGCAAGGATTTCTTTGAGGCGATTCGCAACAAAAACAGGTTGCTTCTTGGTTGTCGATAACCAGTCAAGTACTACTTGACTATCTGTCCAGAGTGTAGAGCGAGTAATGTGAAATGATGACTCTTTCATGATGGTTGAAAGAAGGCGCACTCCGATGACTGCGGCTTCCAACTCTAATTTGGGTATGCTGATTTGTTTAATTGGGGCAACTTTGCATTTGCCTATTAGGTAACAAGTTTCAACATCAGTGGCTGAGTTAGGAACTGTTTTCAAGTATGCAACGGCTGCAACTGCTACAGCTGAGGCGTCGACAAATATATGGATTTCATTTTCACTTTCTGGTGAATGGCAACTCTTATTCAGAGTTCTGTTCAATGTCACTTCTGGGGAAGAAAAGTATAAATCCAAATTCTTTTGAAGTGGTTTAACTACTTGAGGGGCAATTTGATCGTCCCATTTTTTCCCAAGTTTCCACAGTTCTTGAAGAACTATTTTGAAACGGATCGTTGATGGCGACATTATTCCTATTGGGTCGAAGATCGAGGAGACAAGACTAAAGATCTTACGTTGAGTGTATGCTGAGGCATCTTTTGGGAAATCAGTGAGAGGTTTCATAAAAAAGCAGTCTTTCTCAAGATTCCATTTAACACCAAGAACTCTAACAATATCTGTCTTGTTCTCTTTGTCTTCTGGAGGGATTTGGTTTAGAATTAGAGAGCTGTTTGAAACAAATTTTGTGAGTCGAAACCCACCTGTTTGCAGACAATTTTTTGTTTGAAAAACTGCCTTACAAGCGTCTTGTTCTGTTGCATGTGATTGGATGTAGTCATCCATGTAAAAGTGCTTTCTGACGGCTTTGAGGGCTTCTGGGAATTGTTGACTGTTTTCTTTGGCACAATGGTTAAGAACGTATATTGCGCACGAAGGTGAGCAATTTGCTCCAAAGATGAGTCTGGTAAATTGGTACTGTTGTATCTGATTGTCTGCTAACCAAAGAAATCGAAGAGCAGATTGATCAATCTGATGGATGGCGATTTGCATAAACATGCCTTCGATGTCCGCAAGAACTGCAACGGGATGTTCTCGAAATCTCATCAGGACACCTAAAAGGTTATTAAGGAGATCTGGTCCTGTAAGAAGGTTTGAATTAAGCGATTGGCCGCGGAATTTTGAAGCGGCATTTGCAACTCGGCGGACTTTTCCGGGCTTATTGATATTTTCCACAGGATGGTGTGGCAGGTACCAAATTCTGTCTGGTTGAGGATCTTGCATTTCCACCGGTTTGACATAGTTTTTCCCGAGGTCTGTCAAGAGAGTCTCATTGTATTTGTCCTGCAACAAAGGTTTACGTTGAAGGCGTGTATTGAGGCTTTTGACTTGGTTCAGTGCAGAATAGAAGTTGTTTTCCAAATTTATTTCTGATTTCCAAGGCAGTTTGATTTCATATCTCTCACCATTGTGATTGATGGAGTTCTTCAAAATATCAAGAAACTGTTCTTCTTGCTTTGTGTAAACTTGTTCACGGTCCTTCTGAATGCCATCAGCTTCAATACTCCAGAACTGTTGAACAAGTTCGTCAAGTCCGGGTTCATCTGATCTGTTTCTTGACACATGGAAAATAAATTTCTTCTGCTGAGTTGCGGGCTGTTGAGTGGTGGCTGAGATACAATTCTCATATTCACCAGCGAGGGTCCAACCAAGTTTAGTTTTCACACCAAACGGTTGATTTTGATTGCCAGGTATAACATGTGTAGGGTAGGTGAATGCGAATGCGTTAACACCGAGGAGGGCGCCGATTTTGCCATCGGCAATATTTGGGAAATGTATGTGGCGCAAACTGTTGAAGGCATCACAAATTTGATTAAGTTCAAAAGTTTTTGCAGCTGCGACGTTCAGAGACGGGGTGCTGAACGTTCGAGAGAGTTCAAACGATATTTCAGTTGACTTATATGGAGTTATTGTGACTGGCTCAACAATTTTTGAGAGGGACATGCTGTTCTCTGTATTGAGAAATTGTAGTGGTACTGACTGTTGTGTTTCACGGGGAAGCTCAAGAAATTCAGCTATGGCGTCCAATAAAAAACTGAATTGGCTACCGGGGTCTATGAGGGCGTAGGTATCGAAGGCTTTATTCCCCTTGAGGAATGAAACTGGAATAAGCTGCAATTGCTCATACCAATTCTTCGGTGTTTCTGAGCATTGGTTAATGCTGAACGATTGGTTAATTGCATTGCCGTTTAAATTACGTCGTTGCACGTTTTGCTGGCTTTGGTTGTTGAAAGTTTGGCCATAACGGCTGTTGGGGGCTTTGTTTGTTTGACTTTTCTGTTGAGAAGATGTATTTGGAGTTTGACTTGAAGCTTTGCTACTAGACGAAGCTGTTGGATTGTTACCAGAAAAAACTTCAGTAGAAAAAGCTGCTGCAGGGCGTTTGATTTGCTTGGCGGGATCATGAAGGGTTGTGTGGTGGAATCCACTGCAAACCTGACATCGTTTTTGCGATGGGCACGATTGTTTGTGGTGTTTGTTGCTCAAGCAGTTTGTACACAAATTATTTTGGCTGACAAGGTTGTATCGATCACTTGGTGAGCACAATTGATACTCAGGGCTTGTGGCAATGCTGTGTTCTTGTTTGCACTTCTCACAAGATCGTTTTGTGTTAAAGGTTTTGTTCGGAACGTTTTGTGAAATTGACGGTTGCTTTTGCTGAGGCCCAAAGTTCCATTGTTTTCTACTGTTTTCCGCTGATGCGTTGTTGACTGACACTGAGAGATTGCCATTGTATTGCTTGGTTTGCGGGTTGTTCGAGTTGACAAACTTTGAGGCTTGAGAACTGATGGTTCTTTGATTGCTTTCTCGACTCACTTTGTCGTAGATTTGAGCTTGGAGCCCCAACCACTGTTGAAAATCCACAAGAGTTGGGTCTGAGTTGAGCTCGGTGAGACAATGTTCCGTCCATTTCAGAACCAAATGATGTGGCGTTTTCTCTTTGGCTTTCTTAATGAGTGTTGTAGACTGGAGGTCTGCTGTAAAGCCAAGGTATTGGAAGGCTTGCACAAGTCTTTTCAAAAATGAGGAAAAGGCAATGAAGCTTTGCTTGTTTTGGAAGTTCATTTGCCAGTTTTCAAGCTGGTTAATGAACGCGTTAACAACTATAGTACGATCACCGAAATGTCGGATTAGTTCATTCAGTGCTGTCTGATAATAGGATGGATCGCAGGAGTAAGCATGAATCAAGTCTTTTGCTTTCCCACTCACAGAATTCTGTAAGTAAGTTATACGATGAGTGTCTGTAATGGAAGGGTTGTTGTGAATCATCGTGTTGAAATTATTGATCCACTCGTGAAAGTGGATAGGATCACCATTGAAATTCTGAAGTTTCAAAGGTGGCAATTTGATTGAATGCTTGAAATCAACATTTCCTTTTTCCTGTGTTACATTAGGGTTCGAGTATGCTGAGCTTATGTGTTGATTGACAGTGGGCAGTAAACTCTGGTTAATTAAAGGCTGGCTCAACTGATTTTGTCCAGCAGGATTTGAGTGTTGATTAATGCACATTGGGGCATGGATCGTGGAAGTTAATGGAGCTTGACAGTTCGATGGAACTTGAGAGTCAGGAACAAACTGGTTGTTACACAACTGACTGGGTTGTGTCACATTTTGGTTAACTGGGAAAGTGCTGGTAAGACCGTGTTGACTGTTAACAGGTTGTGGAAATTGCAGAGGAGCCGCAATTCCGTTTGATTGTGGAGCTACCTGGTTTGGCAGAAAATTAGGAGCTGCAGGATTTAAGACGGTATTTTGATGCTGTTGTTCCATCAGTTGTACGGTAATTGGAGGAACACTTGCGGAATGTACCCCAGTTATAGGATTAATATATTGATTGGATTGTAGGCAATTGTTTTCTGCCACTATTTTATCAGTTGTACTTGGAAGATGTGAGGTTCTGTTTGCCACTGTGGGTAAGCAGGGGAGTTTTTGCAGATCACAGTTCAACACTTGACTATCGAGGTATCCATTTGTTCCTATTTGAACCTCAGAAGGTCCAACATTCTGTTGTAGATTGGGAAAATTATGATATTGAGGATTTCTGTTGGCATATGAATCCTGATTGTTTCTTCGCTTTGGCAACTTTAAATTAAGGGTTTTCTCCAATGCCGAGTTTTGGGCAAAAAGACCATCTGCTTGTAATTGAATAGTTGGATCTGCCAAAATGAAGGGGTTTGAAAGTGAGTGATTACCTGAAAGGTTCAAATTTTGGATTGGAGGCAAAAGGTTCTGCGACGTGTCAAAGTTGTCACTCAAGTTGATTTGAGCTGTTTCAATATCGCAGACATCTCTATTTACCAGGTTGGAGGCAATTTCAAGTTTCCCTGATCTTGTTGGAGATGTGAATTTTTGGCTGATATCTTTGTCAAAGCAGGGAAAAGGATTCGGAACGTTTAATTCGTTTCCAAGTTTAGTTTTGGATTTTAGGAGACTTTCATGAACTTCCTTTTTAGGATTTCTTTGATGGGCTTCAAGCACATGTTGAATTTGAAGTCCTGGTTCATTAGATGTTTGCAGAAACAGTGATGGTTGTCTTGGCCGTGGTGGTAATGGAGGCGGCTGATTGAAGATGTTACTGCTGGTCTGCTTTCCTTCTATGTCGCGCTGATGCTGGATTCGTTCCTTGTCGTCACTGGGCGCAGGTGTTGATTGCCGAGACAGGTTTCTTCTGCTGGAGATCATGCTGACATCATCTCTAATGCGACTAGAAGACTGACTGAGCTGGCCATCGTCGTCCAACAGATCAACTTGCAGTTCCAGTTCATTGAGGCGAGTTATTAGTGTCGTTTGTCTATTCAATATTGATGATGCAGTACTCTGATGTGGCTGCTGTCTCATCACTTCCTCTGAGAGTTTCTTGAGCTCTGTTTCCTGGCCTTTGATTTTGTTGATCATCAAAGACAATGACCGGAAACTCTTTTTCTGCTCCACAGTTTTCTCAAGGAGATCGAGCAGTTTCTTCATTGACATTTCTGTCGCTTTGAACATATTGATGGCAAACTGACATTCAGCGCTGTTCTGCTTTGACATATTGGTGGCTGCTGCTTTGTTGTAGCTGATTGTTGATGATGTAGGTGAAGAAGCTCGTTACTGAAGGTGAAAAACGGCTTAGAACCGGAGCGACGCAAATTTTTGATGTAAAAAAAAAAAAAAAAAAAAAAAAAGTTGTCTAAGGTTTGAATGCTAATGATCCTAGTTTTTTCTTGTTCAAAAGACCGGCGACGCAAATTTTCTCAAAAAGTGATGTCCTAGAATGTGTTTTGTGTGCTAAATCTTGCCTTTTGCGCTAAAAAAAAACTTAAAAGCTTTTCCGAACGTTCGCGCGCTTTAATCGACTTTCGTTCAACAGACTTAAATAATTGCTTGTTTTTTGTTGAATTAACACAAGTTTTGGTTAAATAGCTGGCTTTAACTGTTTTAACTAGTGTCTCTGGCTACTGTAGTTGATAGGAAACTTGTGCTTTGCTACAATTATGCAGTTGAACCAATATTAGACCAGAACTCAAATAATTGTTACATTAAACTCCTTTTTCTTGAAAACTTCAAAACACTCGTCTGTTTCCCTCAAATAGGAATAGATTACCAACCAGAAAGCTTATGAAACTACCCAAGAAAATTTGTCTTAACTCCCTAACCCTAACCAAACACTATGATTAATAAATACCTCTCACAGTTTTTGCGAATTTATAACTTTGAAACCTGTTCTTTTTCTAGGAGTTTATTGTTGTTGTGACGGCTAAAGATAAGAAATTAGTAAAAATGCGATGCGTTTAGGCAACAAGGGCTACAGGAGGGCTACTGAATGCTAGAAATTTGCAGAGACGAATCATATTGTGGAAATCTTTAGAACTCTTTGGTGTATTGTCTTTTTTCGGGTTTTGCAAAAGCTTTTTCGTTATCTTTAAAACTGTGTGACTTTGTCTGCTGTTTTTCACTCTGTTTTCGTTATTTATAGATTGCATTGACTCTAATAAACTCTCAAAACTTTCTCCCACAGATAACGTCTGAGATCTGCTTTTCAAAAATATTGAAAGTAGAAAAAAAAAGAGACATCAAATTTTCTGGTGACTACTGGAACCAATTTTCTTCGAAAACTCCTCTTCTGCTGATGGTAACGTCTGAAACCAATAGGGATAAAGGGACTTCGCAGACGGCAACGTCTGAGACCGAGGACTTCTGCAAAAAATCAAGTTTTGGAAGTTTTTTTCAAAAAAAATTAAAAAGCTAGTTATTTTCGTCAAATGAAAGTTTTGATATTTGCTGTGGCGCCTAATGACTTTCTATTTACTTCCATATACAGGTGAAACCATCAAACCGAATGACAATGACTTGTTGTAGGGGTTTGTTTAGTGGTTTATTCGGCAATTCAAATGAATATGTAGTCAGAAAATTAGCTTGTGTTTTTTGAATTTTCTGATTTCAAAAAATTTTTTCTGACATTTCTCATTTATATGATACTGATTGGATAAATCGATGAAAATGGCTTTCTGTTTGATTACAAACTAATTCAGGAGAGTAGTTTAAGGGTTTATTCCGCAATTGAAACGGATATGTAGTCAGAAAGCTAAATTGTGCTTTTTGATTTTTCTGAATTCAAAAAATTTTTTCTGACATTTCCACTTTATATAATGCTGATATGATATATCAATAAAAGTGGCTTTTTGTTTGATCGAAAGCCAATTCCGAAGGGTGGTTTAGTAGTTTTTTCCGCAATTCAAATGGATATGTAGTCAGAAAACTAAATTGTGTTTTTTGAATTTTCTGAATTCAAAAAATTTTTTCTGACATTTCTCATTTGTATAATACTGATTGGATATATCGATGCAAATAGCTTTCTGCTTGATTACAAACCAATTCAAAAGAGTGGTTTAATAGTTTTTTCCGCAATTCAAACGGATATGTAGTCAGAAAACTAAATTGTGTTTTTTGAATTTTCTGAATTCAAAAAATTTTTTCTGACATTTCTACTTTATATAATGCTGTTATGATATATCGATAAAAGTGGCTTTTTGCTTGATTACAAACCAATTCAAAAGAGTGGTTTAATAGTTTTTTCCGCAATTCAAACGGATATGTAGTCAGAAAACTAAATTGTGTTTTTTGAATTTTCTGAATTCAAAAAATTTTTTCTGACATTTCTACTTTATATAATGCTGTTATGATATATCGATAAAAGTGGCTTTTTGCTTGATTACAAACCAATTCAAAAGAGTGGTTTAATAGTTTTTTCCGCAATTCAAACGGATATGTAGTCAGAAAACTAAATTGTGTTTTTTGAATTTTCTGAATTCAAAAAATTTTTTCTGACATTTCTACTTTATATAATGCTGTTATGATATATCGATAAAAGTGGCTTTTTGTTTGATCGAAAGCCAATTCCGAAGGGTGGTTTAATAGTTTTTTCCGCAATTCAAATGGATATGTAGTCAGAAACTAAATTGTGTTTTTTGAATTTTCTGAATTCAAAAAATTTTTTCTGACATTTCTCATTTGTATAATACTGATTGGATATATCGATGCAAATAGCTTTCTGCTTGATTACAAACCAATTCAAAAGAGTGGTTTAATAGTTTTTTCCGCAATTCAAACGGATATGTAGTCAGAAAACTAAATTGTGTTTTTTGAATTTTCTGAATTCAAAAAATTTTTTCTGACATTTCTCATTTGTATAATACTGATTGGATATATCGATGCAAATAGCTTTCTGCTTGATTACAAACCAATTCAAAAGAGTGGTTTAATAGTTTTTTCCGCAATTCAAACGGATATGTAGTCAGAAAACTAAATTGTGTTTTTTGAATTTTCTGAATTCAAAAAATTTTTTCTGACATTTCTCATTTGTATAATACTGATTGGATATATCGATGCAAATAGCTTTCTGCTTGATTACAAACCAATTCAAAAGAGTGGTTTAATAGTTTTTTCCGCAATTCAAACGGATATATAGTCAGAAAACTAACTTATGTTTTTCGATTTTTCTGATTTAAGGAACATTTCTCTAAATTTTGTGCGTTTTTTTCGCATAATTTTCTTTCAAAGTTAGAAAATTGCCTTTACTCGCTTTGAAAATAATATTACTAGTCAAGGTTTATCAATCGAGGTGTTATAGTAACAAAAAGTTTTTTTTTGGGACAAAAATCAATTTTTTGAAGGCTTTTTGTCGAAAAAAAAGTAGAGATTTTGGATGGCTCTAACCGGGGAACAGGACATCAGAGGTAACGTCTGAGACCTCGGGCGGACTTCTGCTGGTGACGTCTGAAACCAGTAAAAAAAACAGATCCTCTCGTCGGGGTGACGTCTGAAACCCAATTTCCAAAAAAAAAATCGTCTGCTGGGTAACGTCTGTAACCCAATCTTGGCTTCGTCGCTGAAAAAATTGCTTGTCTTTTCTTTTCTGTGACTTTTCTGTGTCTTTTCGGTGTCTTTTCTGTGTCTTTTCGGTGTCTTTACTGTGTCTCTTCTGTGTCTTTACTGTGTCTCTTTTGTGTCCTAAGAGACTTTTGCCAGTAACAGGGGAGACTTTTGTCCTCAAAATTGTTTTGGGGAAAGAAGGTTTTGTTCTTTGAACGAGGGGTAAACCATAAAATGTAAGAGAATGTAGATAAGGTTCAATTACATTGTTCTAGACAGTTTAGTTTGGTAAGTTTTTATATCAGTTTTAAGTTGCGGGAACAACCAACTCGTTTTGGTTGCGATAAGGACAAAAGTCAATGTTTTTTCAAGTTTTACTTCTGACTTGATTGTTGCACGACACGTACAAATAACGATTTACGTTTTTCAGTTCGTTAATTGATATTGCTACCTTAATCTTTGTTGAGTAATAATGCTCTCCAAAAGAGTAACAAAACAAATAGTTTTCTTTGGCCCTCTATGATCACAAGATAAAATTAAAGTTAATAAAAAACAAAGTTACCCTGACAAAATTTTAAGTTGAAATCAGTTTTGTTTTTAAGACCCAGTAAACAGAAAATACTGCATTGTAATTCGTAGGCTAAGGAATTCAGCGAACTAATAGTTTCTTAGTTGCCGAATAACAGTCCTATGAAAATTGTTTTTTATCGGTTTTCACTTTAATTGTTCTAGGTATTTTGTTCTGATTGCTTTATACTGCAGCATCGTGACTACAAGATTGTTGCAACGAAACAAAGTTTCTCAGATGACAAGCTGCACATAGAAATTATGATTGTGTTTTGCTATTCATCGTTTTATTGTACACTGAAGTTCAAGTGAGTGTGTGTCACTCTAATTGAAGGATATTTAAGAGCAGCAATAAGTTATACGGATTCTTAATCGAAATATAACATCTCAGCCTTTAATGAGAAGAATGATTTTTCAATCTCTCTTTTTTGCTGTCTTTGAGACTGCAGATCTACGCAGCTATTGCGGCTGTTTCTGGCAATCTGCCAGCTATGTTGTTCATATCGCTGTTTTCTAGAGAGCGAGAAATTGAGGTGTGACAAAAAAATTCTGTAAGCGAGGGAAATTTTTCGCTCACGTTCGGCATTTTGAAGCATTTTTTTTCACTTTTTTGGTTAAGAGGCGTGGCTATGATTTTCTTCTAATTTTAGGCTGGTTTTGGTAGTGGTTCGAAGGTTTCTGGAAATTCATATGAATTTTATGCTAATTCGGAGGTTTTTTACGTATTTTGTTGATTTTGTGGCTAATTTTTTTTGCGTTTTTGGACGTTTGTTTTGTTTTACTGGCTCAAATGGATATTGAAAAGACCATTTATTTCTACTTGTTCAAATTTTAGATAACAATTGGTTATAGTTTTGTGGATATGAATCTTTTTTTTTTGATGAGATATTTGACAAAAATGGCGAAAAATGGAACTAATTTTTTAATTTTTTTAAAAATTTTTCGTTTTTTTTTTGTTTTCTAGACACGTTTCTTAGCCTATTATGGGCTGCCTGTCGTTTTGCGAGCATCTGGATACCCGGTTGCTGAAAATATTTTTTCTTTGGATTTATATGCTTTTGTAATATTATAAAATTTATTAACTTTTCCAGTTTTTTAGTGCAAGTTGTTTGTAAGGGCCTTTTAAGTAGGAGCCTTCAAGTATTTCTAAAAAATTCACAGAGGTGGTTGTGTTGATGACTTTAGCAGAGACAGTTTTTTCGGGATCTCAATTCATGACAAAATTTGATCCGATTTTTGTAAATCATATTCTAGCAGATTTGGTTTTCTTGTTTTAACTTTTTTATATGGTTTTGTTTCACGATCATCACAATTTAGTGGAGGCACGTTTTTCCGATGAGCAGTTGAATGGCGTTTAAATGGATTTCCACTTCGAGTTGTTTCCAGAAGTCTTCCGGCTATAATTTTATAAAGATCTGTTCACACATTTTCATGATTTTTGAAGCCAAATTGGACTAGTGATTTTGGTCATGCCGAAACAGGAAGGGGAGCAAAAAAGCGAGTAGTTTTGTGGCGTGAATAGTTTTTTCTCTAATTTTAAAGTAGAGTGAGTAAACGGTGTTTGAACAAAAATTCGCTTTCCGCTAGTCTTTTTTTCACATGTGGCAATTTCACATTGATTTTAACAGTTTTTTCGATTTTTAGCATTGGATTTTTTTCCAAATAATTTTTCCCATTCATTCATAGTTCATTCTAGTTGTAGCAACCACTGCTTATTGTAATAATTCAGGAAAAACCTGTTTAAAAACCAGAGCAAACGTTACTTCAATATTCCATTCCACCACATGAATCATTAAATACTGTATTTGGGAACATTCATGGGTGCACAGAATCATGGGTGCTAGGACAATTTTTCTAAAAAAAAAGTTGGAAAGCAAAATCTGGGACAAAAGATCGAAAACAAAATTATTAAATTTGCGTGTGGCCAATAAAATTTAAGCGCCCACTTATCATACGGCACATCTGTTCGGTCGTTAATTTTTTCTCCGTTGTGAGAAATTTGTATCAATTCACACTGACCGCTAAGGAATAGCCAAATGCGTTTAATTTATGCCATCTTGCAAATAACCCTTAAATTCAGCCATTGAGCTCATTGGCTGAATTTAAGCGTTATTTGCAAGATGGCATAAATTAAACGGATTTGGCTATTCTTTAGCAGCCCGTGTGATTTGATACAAATTTCTGACAACGGAGAAACGATCGAACAGATGTGCCGTATTGTAAGTGGGCGCTTAAATTTTATTGGCCACACGCAAATTTAATAATTTTGTTTTCGATCTATTGTCCCAGATTTTGCTTTCTAACTGTTGTTTTTAGAAAAATTGCCCTGGCACCCATGATTCTGTGCACCCATGAATGTTCCCAAATACAGTATTTAATGATTCATGTAGTGGAATGGAATATTGAAGTAACGTTTACTCTGGTATTTAAACAGGTTTTTCCTGAATTATTACAATAAGCAGTGGCTGCTGCAACCAGAATGAACTATGAATGGATTTGGAAAACCATTTAGGAAAAAATCCGGTGCAAAAAATCGAAAAAACTGTAAAAATTAAAATGAAATTGCCGCATGTGAAAAAAAGACTAGCGGAAAGCGAATTTTTGTTCAAACACCGTGCAAAACTAAGCAGGAGGTGCGCTAGCAGAAAAAATCCAATTAGTCTCATCTAGATGAGACTGATTGAATTTTTCTCCTAGCGCCCCTCCCGCTTAGTTTTGCAACCCCATTTATGCATGTTTAAACATACTGTTAAAATTAACTAAGCTTATACATGAATATATATATATATGAAAACAAGGAGGCTCGGTAATGTTCCTTCGCACATAAAGTTCCAGCCCCGCTCAAAAATTTGTGTATGAACAAAAACATCGCCTCCAAAGCAAACACTTCAATGGGGTAAAAATGCCGCCTTAGACTGATGAAATCTGCCACTATTAAGAAAGCGATGCAAGACGATAACAAACGGAGTCAAACGACAATAAAAAACATTAATTACATCCAAAAATTAATGTCCATTTTTTAAAAGCAACTTAATAACAAAGTCACCATAGCGTAACAGAAAACTTAAACAATGCAAAATAATTTGTACTTCCCTAGAAAAGATATGGGACCAGTCCATGATAAGGCTCGGTTAAAATTAGACAAAAAAGAAAAACCAGCAAAATTAACAAATTCGCCTATGTTTTTAAAACCAATTGATTTCAAATTGAGGAAAACCATTAGATATCAACTGAAATTTTTCAAATGTTTATTATAACCAATTCCTATATAGGCGGGCACTAGGACTTGTCTTTATTCAATTTTTCTTGCGGTTACAGATAGAGACAACAAACAAAAATTCAAATAAAACTGGCGAGAAAACGCTCTCGAAGCCATGAGCCATTTTCTTCCTCTCAAAATATGTTCCACTGCGCTGTCTCCCATAACCAATAATGTGGTATGTGACCTCTCTTTAATGAGACTAGGTAAAAAGCCGACAAAAAAGGGCCAAATTTAGAAATAGATTGTTTCTAGAAGACAATTATTTTCAAAGTCAAGGGAGCCATTAGCTACAAATAGAAAAAAATAAATAGGTTCGTTTATTCGTCTAAAAAGACCCTTGAGATTAGTAATTATTGAGAATATGTCTTTACACAAGAACGTCAAATATAGACAAAAACCAAAAAATCATTTACTTTTTTTAAAAAAAAACCGTGCAGAAGCCAGTACCCTCATTACCATTTCTTTTAAAAACTTTGAATTTTGTATACTATCGGTTTCTCTTGACGACAATAATGTCATATGTAAGTAACAAAAACAAACAAAAAAAGAACAAAAAATGAAGATAGAAAGTGTTTTTCTTAAAAAATTGTTTTCAACTTCATGAAAGCCATCAGCTATCTACACAAATCAGAATATTGTTTTATCTAATCTTCCACAAAAAGCCAAAGGAATTTTTCTTTATCCAGGAAAATCCATACGACTAACATGCAAAGTGAAAACGACAGTTAAAGACAAATTTAAGAAAAGAAACTCAATTAAATTCCACGAGAAAGTGGTGTCTAAACCGTTAAAACCATAATCTGTACTAACTGCCTTGTTTTGAATGCCAGTATTGTGTTTTGTGAACGCTCAATTTTGTTACAATATGAAAAAAAGAGAAAAAGCTATGAGAAAAAAATGAGCAAATGCCTTCAAGTCAATTTTTTGCGGAGTCTGGTAGCATCAAAGCAAAAAACTTTATCACTTAACGAGTGAAACCGCAATAGAGATTACATTTTAATTCAGTAGAAAGATGAAACGATCTTTTTTGCTGACGCTAAGCTAAAAATTAAGAGAAAATTAATGAAAAATTTCAAATAGCCCTTGTACATTTAAAAAACAAAGAATTTTCAAGGTCAAAACGACCACAAGCTTCGTGTAAAAAACAAGATTGAATTGCTTAGGAAACCAATTGAAACTATCACTAGTGAACTGCTTAGGAAAACATTTGAAACTATCACTAGTGAGCTTCGATTTGAATTTTTTCTGTTCTTTAATCAACACTAAAAGATCGATTTTTTTAAAAAAAGACCGATTAATTTCAATCCGAATTATTTTTTGGATTGTTATAGTCCAAGATTGGACCACAACAAGCCTTGTTATTGCTGTTAGTTCACTAAGAACACTTTATTTTTCGAATGTTAGGGAAATAGATATTTTGTTAGTAAAGAAATCAAAAAATTAGTGCTGCGTTTTTGATAATCATCGAGATAAGTTAGCAAAAAACGGCCAAACGTTAATTCCAGAGCACTCCCAATGGAAATAGAAACAACAATAGACCCTTTGAAGTTTACGAAAGTTGAATTAGTGGTTTTTGGGTGTTTCTTACCGGCAAATTTAATCAAAGTTGACCAAAGAAGTTTATTTTGTGCAATTTTTGATGAAGGAGGCTGAATTTTGAAAGAATTACCCAAAATTTTAGACAAAAAGTTAATCAAATTAGTCAACAATACTTCTTTTTCTTTGAAAATCATATCAACGATACTATTTTTAACAATTTAACATGTTTTAGCAAAATTGACTAAATTTTTGATAAAAATTCCGCAAAATGTGAAAAAATAACGCATATCGCTCTAATTTTCAAAAAAATTAAACCACGATATCTCGCTCTAGAAAACGAAATTAAAAAAAAACTTTTTAGTTCCATATTCTACGCTGGATGGGCTTTTTAATGATACAACTCACAACTGTTTACGTTGAATATATCAATCGACCAAAATTGTCTGAAAAAAAAAACCAGTTGAGTATATAGTTCCTCCCCCCTCAAGAGGGGTCGGAACAAATAGGATTTATTAAAAGCTAACAAAACTAACGTTTGTAAGTAGTACGTATTTCAATGGCAATTTGTTGCATTTAACGCAAGCATCAATAAGGGCTTGATTTTAAAAAATTTTGAGGAAACATCTAAAAGTGCCTTCAATCTACCTAGACTCTTGTTTCAATGAAATGCAATTATCGCTCTTACAATTCGCGAAAACTTTAATTTTGGGGGGTGCTAAAATATCGGCTGTATAGGGCTGGGGGCGCTAGCAGAAAAGATCCGATTAATTTTCGATTTATTTCTATTTCTTTTTTTCTGTTTTCGATCTATTGTCGGGTCACCAGAATCATGCTAGCTTGATTGTGGATCATGCGAGCCTTTCAAGGTCTTGGTTGAAATACCCAGTGACTGCATTTCCACCATAACTTGATAGGTACTCGTAGTTGACTTGCTTTAGCTCTCCTAAAACTTATGTGGATATAGGTGAAAAAGACTAGCTCTGCGTCAAGACTTTATTTTTCTGATTTTGATTATTTTCTGGTAATAGATCGTGAGACTTGTAAATAACGTTTCGAGTAGATGTTAACTTCAAAACGGGTGTTATAAATTATACTGTTTTTTCTGGTAATTTATTTAGTTATTTATAATTAATTGTTCAAATTTATGAAGCACCAAAATTTTGGACTGCAATTGATATTGATATTGATTTAGATATTACATATCGGCTCTGTTAGTGAATTTGTTACATTGTTATAACTAATTATTTTAATTGATGGTATGTCGTGATTTTTAGCACAATATTGATAAAAAATTACGATAGAGAATAGAATATAAGTGTAAGTGGTATATTAGAAAGAACTTGGTTTCCACAAAGCGTAATTGTCGGTCTGGCCTCTTTCCAAAAGCGGCAGTTGATGTGGATATAATGAGCGATTGATCAATTGTGATTGGTGAAACACCGCGCCACACTTCATCACATCGAATCAAAAGCCGTTTCCTGCGAGAGTCGCGACTG
>NC_134470.1:24130504-24330504 GCF_964194025.1 Convolutriloba macropyga
TGGCCGGGCATGGATGCAAATTAATGCAATCTGCACTAACTGGCAAGTATGGAGAGAATTTGGCAGTGATCAAACATGGAAGCGCATCAGGTATGCATCTGTTTAAATATTCGACAAAATTATTAGCTTTTCAATGGAGTGCGTCGATATTATGTTTCCGAATCGAGATAAGAATTAATTTTGTATTGAAAAAAATTTTTTTTGTGAGATATTGCTAGAGAGTTAATTTTGCAAAATACTTGTTAAATTTTGAACGATTAACCCAATTTTCACATGAATTTTGCACTTTTTTCAAAATGGTACCAAACAGTGATGCCCGCCAAGTCTGTAAGAAAACGTAAATCTTGCAGGGCCTTGTAAGAATTTTGTAATATTTTACAACGTCTTGTGAGAATCTGTTATATTCTCCCTAGTCCATAGACCTGGAATTTATTTAAATAAGGACCTAATAATACAAGTACGGGAAGGGGGGAGGGGGTAAACATAAAATTAAATTAGCCGAGACGGTTGAGGCTAATAGTTAAACTGAAGGCTAGCTAATTCATAAGTCCAGCAAAACTTTTTTCGTATACAATTTTAGTGGAGCACTGTCTTTTCATGTGTCCAGCCAAATTCTTCTCATAAGCCATTACCCCCTACTCTTGTATCGTTTTACACCTGAACACAATATTATCCCTATTATCTTGGGGGGGGGGGGGGTAATTGCAACACTGGCAGATTCTAAGTCAAGGACATTGTTGATTATCCAGTCAATTTCCCAAACAACTGAAATCGATCCAGTCAATTTCCAAGACACTTCAAGATATTTCCAAGACATTTCATTGCCCAGCCAGATTCCAGGAGACGTTTTTTTTAATCAAAAATTGAGGACAGTTCTTTTAGTTCCAGTTGTTTTAGTCAAAGTCGAGGACATCACGCAAAGTCCAGAGAACTTTTTGTATTAATAGACTGACAAAAGCAGTTTTTTCATGCTTTTAACCGGTCCAGGACAATCTTTTAATAATTACTTGTCTAGCCTACAAGTCTAAGTTTTTTTAAAAAATTTGGGTTGTTTATCGAATAATGTTGTTTAAACCATATTGCTCAAACGATATTGTGAAATTATATCTTGGAAATTTTATGCATATTCCAGAATCGGTATGCACCTATGATACGGAATGATACGGACCTAAAGTTGCAGTATAGTTTCTAATTTGGTTTTACTTGTCTCATGAATCGTGATTAGCAGAAAGTGATAGTGTTGCGCAAATTTAAGTTGAAGCGGTCAATTTCGAGCATTTTAAAAATTTTTTCCGTTTCTTTTGACTCATATCGCATTTATTTTGCATGTGTGCTACAAATAAACATCGGTTTTCAAATATGGCACTAATCTAGATTTTGATAAAAAATATTTGGAGGGTCGCATGAAATTATTAAAGTTGTCTGTGCAGCGAAAACACAGGTTTTTGACGTGAATTAGTTTTAATACTGAAGACAGTAACAGCAATTCAACTTAGAAATGCAGAAAAGTAAAAGGCAATTTACGATCAAATCGAATTACAGAATTGTACCGCATACACATATCTCATAGTAAGCAGGAAGAGTTCGAGCAGTAAGTCAGTCGAGAGGCTGAGATAATTGTTACAGAACATGTTTCACAATAAAAACATGCAAGTGGTATAAAAAAACCCAGTAGAAATTAGCACCACAGCATTTCATGATGAAGAATATAGGAGAAGCCATTGACTCAAGAAGCCGGCTCGGTGGGTGTCACCAGAAGCATTAATCTCAGATCACGTTAACCAAGTTTTGCTTCGAAACAGTAGGACAACCCATATCAGTATTCAAATCACAGATGAAAGAAAAAAAATTGTTATTCAGTGGAAAACGTTAGGCGACCTCAAACAGACATTGCATATAGTGCCATTTGTAAAAGAAGTATTGAGCATTTAGAAAATGAGAAGACAATTAGTGCGCAAAGCAGAAATGGAGGAAGAGGGCAATGATAATAGTAATAAAATTTTTACAGCAAAAACTATTCGCTGAAGGGATAATTTAAACCCAAGCTGAAATAAATTGCAAGGAACAACAGATTTTCAAATGTTTAACATTTTTATATAAAATTGACTAATTGTTGCCAAAGTAAAACAAGCAAAAACAAAACAGGCTTCGATGCCAAGGTTTTGATTTTTTAACAACGGAAACCCAAAGCAGTGAGTTAATCTTGCAAACCAACAATCAACACGAGGTACTGAGCTTTTATTGAATACTGTCTTGCAGAAAATTTGGGCTTTAAGGATACATATAGCTCTAGGTTTAAAAAGGATCAATATTAAAAAATATTGAATATTTTTTGTCCCCATCGTGACAGAATTTTTTTATACTGAGGAAATTTGTTAGTATGTTGAAACAAGGAATAAATAACCAACCGGGGGACATCTCTTTCAACAAGGAATAAAAAAAGAAGCATCACCTCACTTTGAAAGAGTGTGGAAGCAACTCATGACACTTTTTGCGACAAAAAAGTATTTTGCATAACAGTAATGTGTATATGGGTACCTCCGCAACATAGAGCCGCGATACGGTACCCATATACACATTACTCTAATTCCCTTTATATATCCACTACTCTATATTCACTTCTTTTATATTTTAAATCTATCATTTCTTGTCTCACTTAGTGCAAGCCATTAGTACAGAGTTAAGCTGGTAATTAACCATTATCAGACGGATCGTTCGGGTTCTATCCTCACTGACTCCAGTGAACGTATCCCAAATACTAGTATAAAACTAGTGAGACCGTGTAAAAAGCACGTAAAACCCACTTGCGAAAAAAAATGAACAAAAATTGAAAGAAACATTAAAATAATAAAAATTTTCATATATCCCCTAATCAATATTTAATCAATTTAAAAATAAAATTTTCTGTCTCACTTGGTGTAGTGGTTAAATCATCGAGTCTAGTTAAGTTGCTTTAGCAAACGAAAGGTTTGGGGTTCCTTCCTCACTGACTCCAGTGAACGTCCCCCGACTCTCATGAAATACTATAAAACTAAGTGAGATAAAAAAAACCAAATTCACAGTTCTTAAAAAGGATGATCCCTGCTGTGAGACTGTATATGGGACACACTGTGATGGGTATACAGTCAAAAACACTGAGATTGGTGGAAACACAGTGGTCAGTGTTTTTCAGTATAACTAGTGAGACCGTGTAACAAGCACGTAAAATCAACTTGCGAAAATTGTTGTAACCACTTCGTGGATAACTTGAATAAAAAACCAGCTTAACTCTTTTATAAATTTTAACTTTTGCTATTATTTTACAAAAATTGATTATCTGCGAAGCAGCTTCACTGGTAAAACCTAAATTCACCATTACTATCTCTAATACCTTTATCATCAAATGGATCAATAGCTATCATATATTGGTCTTTAGTTTCTACATGATGTTTATTACTATCAATAGTATAATTAGTTACATATTTAGTTTTACCTTCATATATAGAATTAGTATAATCTTTAATTGTAATCTGTTTTTTAATAGTAGCTTTAGTTATACCTTTTAACTTTTTCTCTTCTTTTCTTTTAACAGAATTGTGACAATATGCTTTAGCTTTAAGGAAACATGCTTCTATAATAGTATCATTAGGTAATTCATCCTTCATCTTACTTAACTCATTATTATGTAAAATAACTTTTATCTTATCCATTTCCTTTTCTATAGTACTATCTAATGGAATATTTATCTTTATAAATATACTATCTGTATCTGTGTAATGATAACTACAATCTAACTCTTTCTCAAAGTAATCATATATAGCTTTATACATGAATAGTTTAGCTTTTTCTAATATAACAAATCCAATATAATTAAACTTATCTAATTTACCATTACCTCTCGTTTTATGTACGGCTACTAAATCATCATCAAACTCTACAGAATATTTGAAACCATTATTTTCTACTAATTTAATATATCTACCTACATCATTAACTAACTCTACATCTTTTCTATTATATACATTCTCTATTATTTTTCCATAGAAGGCATTATTCATTAACTTAAAGAGTACATCCCCAAATTTTTCACACTTAGCTTTAGCTTCTTTTCTTTTCTGAATATTAAACTCAATATAAGGCTTTAACCACTCACTCTTACTATACTCTAACTTTTGCTTAATTGTAATATCTTCCAACTTCAAACCACTAGCTAAATACCAATCTAACATCTCACCATCAATTACATAATCGTTTTATCCGTTAACTTCAACATTAATTTCTCATTGGGTTTATATCCTTTCTTTTTATTTTCATTTTGATGGTCTGTAAATTGATTAGTGTTAGCTTTTGTCTTTTCAGGAAAGAATGGATATTTCTTTGTTTTCTGTTTCAACTCATCATTATACTTTATATCAATGGTATAGATATATCCAGTATTAGAGCTAGATCTAGTATATACTGTATCTGCTAAGCCAGTTTCTGGATCTTCACATACTTTGATCTCACCAGTAGGTAAAGCTTGAACCATAGCAGAAGCATATAATGAGTTGAAGTCTAAATACTTTAATTAATTCTCTTTACCAGCATACTCAGGATCTATCTGTTTATTCAAACATTTTACATGACAATCACCTAATACTGAAGCTAACCCACCTCTAATACCATGTTATAATGTATCATAAATATTAACTGTATTTTCTTTATAATACTTAAGTCTAACATTTGTATATTTCAACCCACACAACCAGGTTAACCCAGGAGTAGAATATGTGTAACATGGATCTATTTCATAATATTCTAAACACATAGCTCTAAATTTTTCAAATACATCAACTGATAACAATACATCTGTTTTAAGATACAACATCATATAATCCTTTATTGTCTCACATTTAGTATCTTTCCAACAATCAATTGCTTGCTTATATTCTTTATCTGTAATACCACTTTGTTTCAACTTAGAATATAATGCTTCCTTGGGTGGTAAAGTTGTTTCATATAGTTTATCTATACTATCAAACCATTCATATTGGATTATACCCTTACGTCTTTCTAAGCCACATTTATTTAATGTTATACATTCTTCATTACTCAATGTTTTACTTATAGCATCTAAGCTAAGTGGATGGAAGAACCTAAACATATCTAATGCTTTAGCATAACCCATATCAATACTAATATAATTCTCATCAGTTTTAGTTAATACTTTAAGTCTAACTTTCTTTGCTAGTTTAGTTATAAATAGATGATTATCATAATTAGAAGAATTAAATGCATACATTGGTACAAAATTATTCTTAGCTTGAAGGTTACATTTGTTGTGAGCATAACCTCTGATTTTACCATTTAGATGATCATGATCTCTACCGATGTCTTCACCCAAGTTCTCATTACAATAATAACATCTACTATATAACGGAGTAATAGTCTCTTCTTTCAATGGAATATTTATATTAAATATATCTTTAAATAGTTTATTATAATAATCTACTCTTTCTGCAAACCAATCAACTACTTTATCACCACGGTTACATTCATACTTATCTTCTAATATATCAGGATAGTCACTTTTTATATATAAACCACAAGCAATAGGAATGTGTTTACCATCTTTTTTATACATTCAAAATCATAATACATAGCAAATGGTACTCTGTTTTTATAATGGAACTTATCAAACTTTAGGTAATCATCTTTATGTAATGTTCTTCTTCCTACATGTTTCTGTGTATTACATAATTCTAAATGTTTATTTAATGCATCTTCTGTTCCAAAGGATACACAACATTTTAGACATGGATAACATATATGTTTAGATGATTTTCTTAATAAGAATGATACATCTTTACATAGGAAGTAATGATTATCCCAGTATAATATATTACATCCTTCAGGATCATTATGATTAATTAATACAGGATTAATAGTTTTATTTTTATTTAGATTAAACACATTAAATAATATTTTATCTTTATTTAGTTCTTGTATTTTCTTTAAGTGATAATAATCAGATGGGGGTGTAACTCCTATTGGTAATTTTATCTCATTAGTATATTCTGGTTTATTATAATTACTAACTCTACTGGGATTATGTGGCTCAGAATGTAGATAAGCAATTAGACACCATAGCAAACACTTATTATCAATATTATGTATATTAAGTATTTATCTAGATGTGGATGGTAACTCAGTATCACATCCACCACTAGGATAAAACCTATTTATATACATTGTCCTTTTAACAAATCGTTGCATACTTCATTCAGATTGATTCATTTCCTGTTCCTGCATTCTTGTCTCTAGTTCCCCATTCAGTAAATCCAAGTCATGTGCACCATTATATTGCCTAGTCATTAACCTAAAGGTGAATTCGTTTTCTTCTAGTTTATCATTCGTAGGTTTTGTATACTTAACTACATCAAAGGTGTTAAACTAATATGGGGATGTATGTTATGCAATGACTCCAGTATATTTAAGAATTTAGGATCTTCATAACTACTACTAGTTATTATTATTTGATTATGCTTCATGTTATGATCTAATCCTAACTCATTAACTTTATCTCGCCACTTACCATCAACAAGTTTTTTCTGATTAACATTTTCCTTATGTTCATCTGATTCATTGTGTTCATTTTTATTGTTATACCTATTATTACATATATTGCAATATCCTTCAGTTGTATCAGTTTTACAGCTATAACAGTTATATCTTTAGATATATTATCTTTACTCTTACCTGTAACATTATCTAGATGCTTCTTTGTTTTTAAGTGTTGGTCAACACTATATTGACTCAGACTTGTCTTACATATCACACAATCAAACTTACTTTCTTTCCTTACTATTTCTCCAGAAACCAATCTGACATTATTCCTATGTTCTAGTGTTGTTACATGTTTATTATAAGCAGTATTATTATCAAGATACATATCACAACAATCACAAAACTTTATTCCTTCTTCTGTATTGGTGTAACCACTTCGTGTATACTGCTCATCCAATTGTTGTTCTATATCCTCATTAGTAACTTTTATTCCATCCTCATTAGCACTCTCAATAATTTTATTTCTATTATACCTTCGCTCATTCTTTTTATGTTTAAGTGATTGAATGTGTCTGTTATAATTCTTTCGAGTCATCTCTTCATCACTTTCTTCACATCTAATCCTATTTGTTTTAGGCTTTTGAACCTAGACAAAATCATGAAATGAGTCTAAATCTGAGTCCTTATCTTTATCAGAATCTACATCTTTATCTTTATTCTTATCCTTATCATAACCTAAATCCTTATTGGTGTAACCACTACGTGGATCTAAATCTGAATAATATTTTGCTTCTGCCTTTCGCAATGACTCACGCTTATCTTCTTCTCTTTGTTTTAGTTTTGCATTGTGTTTATCATATGTTTCTTTTATTTCTTCATTTATTTGATTAAAACTTTTGATTGATTCTAAAGATTTTTCTAATTCTACCTTTTGTCTTTCCTTATCTACTGGTTTGATTTCTTCCCTTGGTTTGTTTTTATTTTTAAACATTTGGACTGCCATACTAGTAGAACTAGATGGAGCTTGTCCATGAGATTGAGCTTGCTCACTTTGAGATTGAACTTGACCTCTTCCAGTTAGAATGTTCCCGTTGTTTTCCTGCACATTCATTTCTATATGCCAAATTTTGAAATAATATTATTTATATACCTTTTCAATACTCTAAAAATGATTAGTACCAATAGCGATAAATGTAAAAATAAAGCTTGGTGTTGGAGTTGTGATGAATGCCAAAGTAAACCTTTATCATGTTTTGTATGTGATGAAATTATAACATATAGAGAAAGACATAATCATATGAGTAAGCAATATAATGATCCAGATCAATATCTAACATTTCATAAGTGTAAAGTAAATAAACATATCTCTCACTATAGATTCAAACATTACACTTGTAGGATATGCTTATATCTCAATAGATATAGATTTGGTCACACTAAAAAAGATTTAAAGAACGTGCAAAGAAATATAATATCCATGAAGCTGGTTCCCAGATCAGCGAAGCTGGTTCCCAAATCAAAAATTAATCCTATTAAAATGTTACTTGCGTTCCCGTTATTTATTATGTTGGTATTTATTATTGTAATTGTTTATTGTAATTATGATAAATATTCTGATTTAAGGAAGAGATTCAAAGGATATAGGAATATTGTACCAGAACCATTTGAAATTACAAAACATAACTTTATTATTTATGGTCCATCTAATTCTGGTAAAAACAACTTTTATAAAAGATTATTGTGGTTTGTATGAGAATGTTAATGTATTCTGTATTGATGGTAGTGAGTGGAAAGGATATAATGTATATGGCATTTATGATTTAAAATTATTAGATAATTTAGATAGTTTTGCTAATAGTCTTATTATATTTGATGATATGGGAGAAAACATTAGATTACCAGCTATAGACTCATTGTATTCTAAAGGTAGACATCACAATATTAATATAATATGTGTAGGTCACACTGTAACAGATTTAAACACAAAAGCAAGAGATAACACCCCAGCTATTCATATTACTTTAAATAGTTAACAACAATTCTTTGAAAGAGTACAAGAGACGTTGAAAATTGATTCTAATCTATATAGATCTAAACATTATAACTATGGTGTAATAAATTATAATACTATTAGTGACTATTATATTGTATTAGATAAAGATAAAAATGTTGTATATGATTCTAGGATAGCTGATCTTGATATTGAGAAATATGTTGATTATACAGAGTTTAAGGAAAAGGAATATAATATACTAAGTTTTTATTTAACAGATAGAATGATAGAGCCAACACATATTAAACCAAAAGAGTTAATGTTCTATTTTGAAGAAAATTTAGAGTTTAAGGGAATATATAAATCAATTAATTTATATAAAATATATACAAATATAAAAAATGTACTTAGTGAGATACATAGTGGCTATTATGCTATTGCTGGCATGGTTACTATGGTAGGATTTGGTTATTCTTACTTTCAAAAACATGGTAATAATAATGATAATAATTTTAATTGTATAGATATAATGAATATAGATAAAGCAAAAATTAAATTAAAAAATGGTAAGAATATGACAATAGGTTATGGTTTGATTGATAAAAGCAATTATGATCTCAATCATCCATTCAATATAGTATGTGTGTTAGCTAGTTGCCTTGTAAGTATTTATGGAACTCATAATCATATTAATTCTATATCTAAAAATGAGAGTAATATGTAGAGAATGTAATAATGAAATTGATACTAGTAGTGGTTATCCAGAACATGAACTAATGGATCATTATAATATTTTTTATAAAAATTTAATGGTAAGATGCACGAAATGTGTGCAAAGAATATATAGTGGTTATCATTTTAAGGATAGATGTATAGATAAACGTACAGGCCTTATATCATCAGTACATAGTTATATTGACTATATCAATATTTATGATAATGATAGTAATGATAATATTGATATCAATAAAGATGATAAAGATGATAAAAATTATGATTTAAATAATGTTTTAAATGAACTGAAAGATAATATTAAAGAAGATTTAAAAGAATATATTAGGACCAATTTAAATCAAGAGATCGTTAATGAATTGAAACTAGAGATTAAAAATGAAATAAAAAAGAAGTTAAAAATGAAATAGAAGGAGGTGCTATAAATAATTTAAAGACTGATGTTAATATTAAGAAACCATCTAAAGAAATTAAATCAACTAGGACTTGTTGTTTTTGCAAAATTGAAAAGAATAAAGATTGTTTTTATAAGACTGGAGGTTTATGTAAAGAGTGTTCCTCTGAAAAGGTTCAATGTCAATTGTGTAACATTTTTCTAAATAGGTCTGCCCTTAGAAAACATATGAAGAGACCACATATAAATTAGAAAGATAATTTTTTAATGAAAAGTTAGTTATAAGCCATATATTTATGAGATAGTTCTCTCAATTATACCTTTGTTTGTTAATTACAAAATTACACAGAATAACACAGAATAACAAGGATAACTAGAATTATGGATTAAATTAGAATCTTAGTAATTCTGCACGAGTGCAGAATTACTAAGATTCTAATATAATCCATAATTTTAATCTCTAGTTTTAATTCAATAATGATCTCTTGTTTTAAATTGGTCGTAATATATTCTTTTAAATCTTCTTTAATATTATCTTTCAGTTCATTTAAAACATTATTTAAATCATAATTTTTATCATCTTTATCATCTTTATCGATATCAATATTATCCTTACTATCATTATCATAAGTATTGATATAGTCAATATAACTATGTACTGATGATATAAGGCCTGTACGTTTATCTATACATCTATCCTTAAAATGATAACCACTATATATTCTTTGCACACATTTCGTGCATCTTACCATTAAATTTTTATGAAAAATATTATAATGATCCATTAGTTCATGTTCTGGATAACCACTACTAGTATCAATTTCATTATTACATTCTCTACATATTACTCTCGTTTTTAGATATAGAATTAATATGATTATGAGTTGCATAAATACTTACAAGGCAACTAGCTAACACACATACTATATTGAATGGATTATTGAGATCATAATTGCTTTTATCAATCAAACCATAACCTATTGTCATATTCTTACCATTTTTTAATTGAATTTTTGCTTTATCTATATTCATTATATCTATACCATTAAAATTATTATCATTATTATTACCATGTTTTTGAAAGTAAGAATAACCAAATCCTACCATAGTAACCATGCCAGCAATAGCATAATAGCCACTATGTATCTCACTAAGTATATTTTTTATATTTGTATATATTTTATATAAATTAATTGATTTATTTATTCCCTTAAAATCTAAATTTTCTTCAAAATAGAACATTAACTCTTTTGGTTTAATATGTGTTGGCTCTATCATTCTATCTGTTAAATAAATACTTAGTATATTATATTCCTTTTCCTTAAACTCTGTATAATCATCATATTTCTCAATATCAATATCAGCTATACTAGAATCATATACAACATTTTTATCTTTATCTAATACAATATAATAGTCACTAATAGTATTATAATTTATTACACCATAGTTATAATGTTTAAATCTATATAGATTAGAATCAATTTTAAACGTCTCTTGTACTCTTTCAAAGAATTGTTGTTAACTATTTAAAATAACATAAATAGCTGGGGTGTTATCTCTTGCTTTTGTGTTTAAATCTGTTACAGTGTGACCTACATATATTATATTAATATTGTGATGTCTACCTTTAGAATACAATGAGTCTATAGCTGGTAATCTAATGTTTTCTCCCATATCATCAAATATAATAAGACTATTAGCAAAACTATCTAAATTATCTAATAATTTTAAATCATAAATGCCATATACATTATATCCTTTCCACTCACTACCATCAATACAGAATACATTAACATTCTCATACAAACCACAATAATCTTTTATAAAATTTGTTTTTACCAGAATTAGATGGACCATAAATAATAAAGTTATGTTTTGTAATTTCAAATGGTTCTGGTACAATATTCCTATATCCTTTGAATCTCTTTTTTAAATCAGAATATTTATCATAATTCCAATAAACAATTACAATAATAAATACCAATATAATAAATAACGGGAACGCAAGTAACATTTTAATAGGATTAATTTTTGATTTGGGAACCAGCTTCGCTGATCTGGGAACCAGCTTCATGGATATTATATTTCTTTGCGTGTTCTTTATATCTTTTTTAGTGTGACCAAATCTATATCTATTGAGATATAAGCATATCCTACAAGTGTAATGTTTGAATCTATAGTGAGAGATATGTTGATTTACTTTACACTTGTGACATGTTAGATATTGATCTGGATCATTATATTGCTTACTCATATGATTATGTCTTTCTCTATATGTTATAATTTCATCACATACAAAACATGATAAAGGTTTACTTTGGCATTCATCACAACTCCAACACCAAGCTTTATTTTTACATTTAGCGCATTTGGTACTAATCAATTTTATAGTATTGAAAAGGTATATAAATAATATTATTTCAAAATCTGGCATATAAAAATGAATTTGCAGGAAAACAACGGGAACATTCTAACTTGAAGAGGTCAAGTTCAATCGCAAAGTCAGCAAGCTCAATCTCATGGACAAGCTCCATCTAGTTCTACTAGTATGGCAGTCCAAATGTTTAAAAATAAAAACAAACCAAGGGAAGAAATCAAACCAGTAGATAAGGAAAATCAAAAGGTAGAATTAGAAAAATCTTTAGAATCAATCAGAAGGTTTAATCAAATAAATGAAGAAATAAAAGAAACATATGATAAACACAATGCAAAATTAAAACAAAGAGAAGAAGATATGCGTGAGTCATTGCGAAAGGCAGAAGCAAAATATTATCCAGATTTAGATCCACGAAGTGGTTACACCAATAAGGATTTAGGTTATGATAAGGATAAGGATAAAGATAAAGATGTAGATTCTGATAAAGATGTAGATTCTGATAAAGATAAGGACTCAGATTTAGACTCATTTGATGATTTTGTCTATGTTCAAAAGCCTAAAACAAATAGGATTAGATGTAAAGAATGTGATGAAGAGATGACTCGAAAGAATTATAACAGACACATTCAATCAATTAAACATAAAAAAATGAGCGAATGTATAATAGAAATAAAATTATTGAGAGTGCTAATGAGGATGGAATAAAAATTACTAATGAGGATATAGAACAAAAATTGGATGAGCAGTATACACGAAGTGGTTACACCAATACAGAAGAAAGAATAAAGTTTTGTGATAGTTGTGATATGTATCTTGATAATAGTACTGCTTATAATAAACATGTAACAACATTAAAACATAGGAATAATGTAAGATTGGTTACTGAGGAAATAGTAAGGAATGGAAGTAAGTTTGATTGTGTGATATGTAAGACAAGTCTGAGTCAATATAGTGTTGACCAACATTTAAAAACAAAGATGCATCTAGATAATGTTACAGGTAAGAGTAAACATAATATATCTAAAGATCAACCAAGCAGCTTCACTGATATAACTGAAGGATATTGCAATATATGCAATAATAGATATAACAATAAAAATGAACACAATGAATCAGATGAACATAAGGAAAATGTTAATCAGAAAAAACTTGTTGATGGGAAGTGGCGAGATAAAGTTAATGAGTTAGGATTAGATCATAACATGAAGCATAATCAAATAATAATAATAACTCTTAGTAGTTATGAAGATCCTAAATTCTTAAATAAACTGGAGTCATTGCATAACATACATCTCCATATTAAGTGTAACACCTTTGATGTAGTTAAGTATACATAACCTACGGATGATAAACTAGAAGAAAACGAATTCACCTTTAGGTTAATGACTAGGCAATATAATGGTGCACATGACTTGGATTTATTGAATGGGGAACTAGAGACAAGAATGCAGGAACAAGAAATGAATCAATCTGGATGGAGTATGCAACGATTTGTTAAAAGGACAATGTATATACATAGGTTTTATCCTAGTGGTGGATGTGATACTGAGTTACCATTCACATCTAGATATATACTTAATATACATAACACTGATAATAAGTGTTTGCTATGGTGTCTAATTGCTTATCTACATTCTGCGCCACATAATCCCATTAGAGTTAGTAATTATAATAAACCAGAATATATTAATGAGATAAAATTACCAATAGGAGTTACACCCCCATATGATTATTATCACTTAAAGAATATACAAGAACTAAATAAAGATAAAATATTAATTAATGTGTTTAATCTAAATAAAAATAAAACTATTAATCCTGTATTAATTAATCATAATGATCCCAAAGGATGTAATATATTATATTGGGATAATCATTACTTCCTATGTAAAGATGTATCATTCTTATTAAGAAAATCATCTAAACATATATGTTATCCATGTCTAAAATGTTGTGTATCCTTAAGAACAGAAGATGAATTAAATAAACATTTAAAATTATGTAATACACAGAAACATGTAGGAAGAAGAAAATTCCATAAAGATGAATACCTAAAATTTGATAAGTTTCATTATAAAAACAGAGTACCATTTGCTATGTATTATGATTTTGAGTGTATAATAAAAGATGGTAAACACATTCCTATTGCTTGTGGTTTATATATAAAAAGTGACTATCCTGATATATTAGAAGATAAGTTTGAATATAACTGTGGTGATAAAGTAGTTGATTGGTTTGTAGAAAGAGTAGATTATTATAATAAATTATTTAAAGAGATATTTAGTATAAATATTCCATTGAAAGAAGAGACTATTACTCCGTTATATAGTAGATGTTATTATTGTAATGAGAACTTGGGTCAAGACATCGTTAGAGAACATGATCATCTAAATGGTAAATTCAAAGGTTATGCTCACAACAAATGTAACCTCCAAGCTAAGAATGATTTTGTACCAATGTATGCGTTTAATTCTTCTAATTTTGATCATCTTCTATTTTTAACTAAACTAGCCAAGAAAGTTAGACTTAAAGTTTTAACTAAAACTGATGAGAATTATATTAGTATTGATATGGGTTATGCTAAAGCATTAGATATGTTTAGGTTCTTCCATCCACTTAGCTTGGATGCTATAAGTAAAACATTGAGTAATGAAGAATGTATGACATTAAATAAATGTGGCTTAGAAAGACGTAAGGGTATGTTCCCATATGAAAGGTTTGATAGTATAGATAATTTATATGAAACAACTTTACCACCCAAGGAAGCATTATATTCTAAGTTGAAACAAAGTGGTATTACAGATAAAGAATATAAGCAAGCAATTGATTGTTGGAAAGATACTAAATGTGAGACAATAAAGGATTATATGATGTTGTATCTTAAAACAGATGTATTGTTATCAGTTGATGTATTTGAAAAATTTAGAGCTATGTGTTTAGAATATTATGAAATAGATCCATGTTACACATATTCTACTCCTGGGTTAACCTGGTTGTGTGGGTTGAAATATACTAATGTTAGACTTAAGTATTATAAAGAAAATACAGTTAATCTTTATGATACATTATAACATGGTATTAGAGGTGGGTTAGCTTCAGTATTAGGTGATTGTCATGTAAAATGTTTGAATAAACAGATAGATCCTGAGTATGCTGGTAAAGAGAATTAATTAAAGTATTTAGACTTCAACTCATTATATGCTTCTGCTATGGTTCAAGCTTTACCTACTGGTGAGATCAAAGTATGTGAAGATCCAGAAACTGGCTTAGCAGATACAGTATATACTAGATCTAGCTCTAATACTGGATATATCTATACCATTGATATAAAGTATAATGATGAGTTGAAACAGAAAAAAAAGAAATATCCATTCTTTCCTGAAAAGACAAAAGCTAACATTAATCAGTTTACAGACTATCAAAATGAAAATAAAAAGAAAGGATAGAAACCCAATGAGAAGTTAATGTTGAAGTTAACGGATAAAAACGATTATGTAATTGATGGTGAGATGTTAGATTGGTATTTAGCTAGTGGTTTGAAGTTTGAAGGTATTACAATTAAGCCAAAGTTAGAGTATAGTAAGAGTGAGTGGTTAAAGCCTTATATTGAGTTTAATATTCAGAAAAGAATAGAAGCTAAAGCTAATTGTGATAAATTTGGGGATGTATTCTTTAAGTTAATGAATAATGTTTCTATGGAAAAACAATAGAGAATGTATATAATAGACAAGATGTAGAGTTAGTTATTGATGTAGATAGATATATTATATTAGTAGAAAATAATGGTTTCAAATATTCTGTAGAGTTTGATGATGATTTAGTAGCCGTACATAAAACGAGAGGTAATGGTAAATTAGATAAGTTTAATTATATTGGATTTGTTATATTAGAAAAAGCTAAACTATTCATGTATAAAGCTATATATGATTACTTTGAGAAAGAGTTAGATTGTAGTTATCTTTACACAGATACAGATAGTATATTTATAAACATAAATATTCCATTAGATAGTACTATAGAAAAGGAAATGGAAAAGATAAAAGATATTTTACATAATAATGAGTTAAGTAAGACGAAGGATGAATTACCCAATGTTACTATTATAGAAGCATGTTTCCTTAAAGCTAAAGCATTTTGTTACAATACTGTTAAAAGAGAAGAAGAGAAAAAGTTAAAAGGTGTAACTAAAGCTACTTTTGAAAAACAGATTACAATTGAAGATTATACTAATGCCATATATGAAGGTAAAACTAAATATGTAACTAATTATACTATTGATAGTAATAAACAACATGTAGAAACTAAAGACCAATATATAATAGCTATTGATCCATTTGATGATAAAGGTATTAGAGATAGTAATGGTGAATTTAGGTTTTACCAGTGAAGCTGCTTCGCAGATAATCAATTTTTGTAAAATAATAGCAAAAGTTAAAATTTATAAAAGAGTTAAGCTGGTTTTTCATTCAAGTTATCCACGAAGTGGTTACAACAATTTTCGCAAGTTAGTTTTACGTGCTTGTTACACGGTCTCACTAGTTATACTGAAAAACACTGACCACTGTGTTTCCACCGATCTCAGTGTTTTTGACTGTATACCCATCACAGTGTGTCCCATTTACAGTCTCACAGCAGGGATCATCCTTTTTAAGAACTGTGAATTTGGTTTTTTTTATCTCATTTAGTTTTATAGTCTTTCTTCAGAGTCGGGGGACGTTCACTGGAGTCAGTGAGGAAGGAACCCCAAACCTTCCGTTTGCTAAAGCAACTTAACTAGACTTGATGATTTAACCACTACACCAAGTGAGACAGAAAGTTTTATTTTTAAATTGATTAAATATTGATTAGGGGATATATGAAAATTTTTATTATTTTAATATTTCTTTCAATTTTTGTTCAATTTTTTTCGCAAGGTTTTACGTGCTTTTTACACGATCTCACTAGTTTTATACTAGTATCTGGGATACGTTCACTGGAGTCAGTGAGGATAGAACCCGAACTATCCGTCTGATAATGGTTAAGTACCAGCTTAACTCTGTACTAGTGGCTTGCACTAAGTGAGACAAGAAATGATAGATTTAAAATATAAAAGAAGTGAATATAGAGTACTGGATGTATAAAGGGAATTAGAGTAATGTGTATATGGGTACCGTATCGCGGCTCTATGTTGCGGAGGTACCCATATACACATTACTCATAACAGCTCAGTAAAGACAACGGTTCTTTCACCATCACCTTTTTATTTGGTGAGCAGACATTGACCAGACACTCCCTTATTTATTGACTAAATTTTATCAGCACAACACCAGCCAGTTCAAAATTTAATGACTACTGAGATTTATCAACTCTCTATCACTTCTGGTTCGACGACAGGTGTCAAATGACGAGCGAGTGTCATATTTGAATATTCAACAGAAAAAGCATTGTACTGCAAACAAAATCTAAAGAAGGCAATCGATTTTAATTGACCAAAAACATTGATATGAGAGGATATTAAAAACTGGACTTTGTTACGTAGTCAATATTAGGTCCTGCCTGTGGTGTTGAATCCACATAGATTCGAACAAGCGACAAACTAGCAGTAGTTAAGCTTGCTTCGCTTTCTTAAAAATTTTGGTACATTTAAAACCGGGGCACTGTTGTCAGAGCCAATTTATTAAAAAACTAACGTTTTTAAGGCAATAAAAACAGTAGAATGAGAGATGCGTGATAAAGACAACTTAACTATAATTCTAGACTTAGTTAAGTTAAATATAAACTAGTACTTGAAAGTCCTACGTAATGTCAATTTTAGGCTTAAGCAATGAACGCTCCAACTATCAAAAAATCTCAGTCTCATGTCAAACCCACAATTAACCAAATCAACAAGAGTATTGCAGCAGATTTTCTTTACATTTGCAATAATTGATGTTGATGTAAAATTTTCTCACCAGTTCTCTGCGAATAAAATATTTTTGTCGCATCAAATTAAAACTGAACTATTTGAAGAACTGATTTTTTTGAAAACTGTTTGTGTTCTGTCGACTTTGTTTTCTAAAAATTATATTGTGACATGTTAATCATTCGACTAGCTGTATAACGTGATCTTTAAAAAGTACCAACAGAAAGCGAAAACATTTTAGTCTCATAGAACACACTACACTGTGTATTAAGGCATACTTTGTTTTTGAGCGTTATATTACTTTGACGGAAAACATTTTCATAATGATTATTATTGGATCCCGGTAAGAGTAAAACTCCGGTTATCACAATCAGTGAAGGAAATGATTTATCGCAAGCCAACACGCCCAACAACAACAAGCTGAAGCAGTTTGAAATTTGACATTATCTCACCCAAGTTATCTAAAGCAAGTTTTAGTAGGATATGGGAGTTCTTCAATTTTGATTATAGTGCGAGTTATTAAGAAAAAATTGGAAAAACTTTTATTGCTGAAATTGAGAATTGTTTGAAGCTTTGAGCAAAACAATTTGGTTAACGAAGCCGAAAGTTTAGTTATTAGGATTAATTGAGCATCAACTATTGCAACGGTAGACCACGATACAGCTAATTTATCATATACACAGTTCAACATAGCTCACAACAAAAGCATAATATCTGGATTTTAAAAAAAATTAAATAAAGAGGGTTGTACAAACTTTTCCTTCTGTTAAGTAGAAGAGAGACCGGAGTTATTTTAAGGTGTTGTCCCACGCAAGAAAATTAAGACAAAAAACTTTGTCCGTGTATTACTTCAATGTAAATCAGTTCATGAAAATGGCTTTAGCTTGACGAAAAGAACGAATTGCTCACGTATCGAATTGCAAATTTTTAAAAATCGATCTGTAAATTTTTTGGACGAACAGGGTCCATTCTTTCTTCTATCGTTAATTTTACGTCGAAAAAAATTATGATCGCTTTAAGAATATATCAGACCTAAATTCAAATCACGAAAACTTCCTTGTCGTTTTGCTTTTTCACACAATTTTTTTGTTTTGCACCCACATGGATTTTTTGCTGTTGTACATTATAGTTTTCTTTACCAGTTAGTTTTTGTAATGGATTCCTTGATTAAATCAAAACCTTTTTCAAAAACTTTTTCGGTTTAGTAAAATTATGGTAGTTAAGTAACTTGGTCTTCTTCGATTTTCTGACAGCAAATTTTGGTTTTGGTGACTTTGCGATTTTTTTTCTGTTTTCCACTACTTTATTTTTAATCAGGATATTCTTATTGCTTTTATTGACATAAAGCTATGGTCGAAGGCCTGATAGGCATGATTTTTTGCATTTGGCAAATTTCCTAAAAAAAGTTTTTGCTCTTTGTAAACTTTTGTTTTTTTGTTTGTTGCTTATTGTGCCAATCGTTTCGTTATGGCCTGTCACCAAAACAAAATAGTTTCAAAAAGTCTCAAGAAGTCGACTCTCGGAATTTTGAGTATAGGGGAAATATACAAGTTTTACAGCTTCAAGTTTTTGAATCTGTTTGGGAAAATTTCACTTTCCCGTCTTTCTTGCATCTCTCGTTATTCGCCTTGTTTACGGTTTTGCCTGTTATGTTGTGATTTATTTAATTTCAATCAATGCGTTTCGTATTTAGTCATGGTAACTGTTCAATCACAGTTCTCGCAAAAGACAAAAACCAATAATTAGTTCTTGTATTTTGCTCTTCAATTTTTGTATTTATTCTGTTTTCATTGGTAAAACCATGAATATCCTAACAAAGTAAACAGTTTATTTTACTAGGTAGTCTTTTAGGTCAATCTCTGCTTCAAGTCAATTCAAGTTTTTTTTCTGTACTTCTGTTATTCATTTCACTTCTTGTTGACGTTTTCTATTTACACGTGTCACGCATGGCTTCTGAATATTATTATCCTTATCTTATCAGATTAAAAGCTTACCTTTGGTTTTTTCACCTGAAAAGACTTCAACATGGAAATTGAACGCCATATAGTTGTATGAGCTTGAACGGAACCTTGGTCCAACGAAAAATACTACATGACACTAAGCAAAGGCTGACAAGTCATTTTTTTAAATTATTCTGTTTTTATTTTTTTGGATGTCAAGAGCGTTAATGGTGGTAATAATCCAAAAATCAATTATTTACGGTTTGTCATGAAATTCATGCTAACTTGAACCTGAATTCATTCGAACTTGATCCTAAATTCCTAAGCTGTCTTGCAGCAAAAGTTTCTCTTCTCAACAGCTTTTTTAAAAAAGTCATTAAAGAATATGTCTAAAAAACAAGTCTGGGTTTTGAGGTTATGTTCTCTTCGTCGATAAACGCAATTTCAATTTCTCATTTTCTGCAGAATTTACAAAAAGGTCTCATATGGTAAGCTATTTGCTATCTGCGTGCAAAACCAGTAAAATTGAAGATCTTTAAAAAAATTTAGGCCTCATTTTTACTTGAGACAATAAAAAAATTGAAAAAATCTTGCCTCAAGAATCAATTCTGTTTTTCAAGGTTTTCTAACGATATCACATTCCAAGATATCGCACAATTCCTATCCCTCAAAAAATTTTGCACATTGCAAGATAAAAATTTGACGCGCTTACATGCTTTTACATTGCTCATATTGATGAGGTTGGATATTTTTCTTTTGCCCCCTATTATTTACACTCCCAACAGGAGCACTTGCTAAATGTTAACATAATGTTTTACTAGGTAACAACATGTGTTGTGTACCTGGGTAGGGGGAGTTGAATAACGTACGGGCGCATGCACTGACGGAGAAATTTCTACAAAATTTTCATAATTGCAAAAAGCTTTATGGAAAATTTGTCTGAAGGAGCTGGGTTTTTGATTTCATTGTGAAAGACAATATTGGCATAAAGAAACATATTTGGTGTCAATTTTTTTGAGAAAAGAAGAAATGCGGACTTTTTTTAAAATTAGCCCAATCTTTAGACGAAAAGTTTGTTCTGTAGAAATTTGTATTTTTATCATTAGAAGGCTTCTAGCTGGGGACTGGCTAGCACCCAAAACACTATCAAATTTGAAAGGTTCTTCGAAGAAAAATGAGTTCGTCTGACAATTAATTATAGACTGTTGTCCCCGGTGCTCTCTCAAAGCTGTATATAAAAGATATTTGATGCACACATTTAATGAACACAATCAAATATTATCCTGTTATTCAAAACTAAAAATTATATATAACTTACAACAGTCGGAGGAATCCCGATTCCAGAAAGTCAGAGTAATTTAACCTGATCAGAAAGATCGATTGGATACTTTTTTCTAACACTCTTTCTACCTAGGAGTTTTGAACTCACGTGTCAACTTCGTCTCTCAAACTATAAGTAATTTATTTAGTGAAATTATGAACGTTTAGTTTTGGAGCAATTAGGAACATTGAAGCCGTACCAGAGAGTTGCAGATCGATATTTCATGCTCTCATAACTCAATCGATGAATTGGTGCGCACACCATTTCTTGTTTGCTCAATGAACTCATGCAAACATTAATAAACTAGCAAATCACCTGTTCATTTTACCTCAATTCTTATTAGCTTTGGTTCACCTACTAATTTAAAACGCCAATGGATTACCAATTATAATATATATGATTCTAAAATTTCTTCGTCGTGGAGCAATTCCAAAAGATAACAATCTTAACCGACAGAAAAGGCACCATTTTAAACAATTATGCAGTCAGTTCAGCAAACCAAAACTAATTTGTATTATTAAAAAGGCTGGACTCAAAGTGTTGCATTCCAGGAATTGAAAAATTATCATCCAAAAACTACATCGGTACCACGAGCATATTAAAGCAGTTAAGCTCGAACGGCTTGTTAAACAATCTTACGATGTTCAGGGAGCACAGCCCATCGTTCGGGAAGTAGTACGTAACTGTGATTATTGTAGTGGTAAAATCATTCATCGGCGTTTTACCGGCCCTTTGGTACATGCTTCTCGCCCTACACTTGTAAGAATTTGAAACTAATTAGGCCTAGTGATTAACGAAATTCCGTTAATGGAAAACAATTGCTTCAAGAACGTCCCTTTGTTAAATCTTACATCCTTTATCCGTAAAACCTATTGACCCGATTTTAATTGCGTGTGCGCTGCACTTAGCACAATTTTGACCGGAAATCCTAATCAAGGCGGAAAAGTTGAAGAAATAATTTGTTGTTTACAAAAGGAAGGCCCGGACCGCCACTTATTAAATTTAATGGTCTCTGCCCCTCTCATTAATGGCCCAGATGATCTCGTTACATTTCGTTACAACCCCAGATTTGAGAATGCTATCACGAACCTTTAGAATTAATATTCACATGTTTTATGAGGCCGATGAGTTCGAGCAAGCCCACTGGGATTGTTATACTGGAAACAAATTAGGCCCAAATAGGGAGGATTTCACTCAAATGCCGGCATGAGCGGTGGAGCAATGCATTTTTTTACTGTTACTCGTGTTAAGCCAAAAAAGTGAGAAGTCAGTTGTTCAATTTTGATAACCTCTTTTATTAAACGGGACTAGCACACACATGGCAATTATATAAAGTAAGTTAGAGTTAGCTAGTATTCAACATATGGACGCTCACTTTGTACTCTCTTCATTATTTCCATTAGCGCTTGTTGCTCTGCTTTTCAATCTCCTAACATATCGCTATCATAAATTGGTTGTTTTTTGTTGCTCACTTTGTTGCTGTTGTTGCTCACTTTGCTGCTGTCGTTGCTCGCTTTGCTTCGCAGCCAAAGATTTTTTCCCCTTAATGGATCTGCTGCTCTTTGCTCGTTTCTTTGTTTTTGTCTTGAAAACCCGAATAAGTTCTGCCCGTGGCGTTTTTCCAGCCACTGGAGGTAGCATTATTGGAGCCTTTCCAAGTCGCTCTTTTAAAATTTTTTTGTCCATACTGCAAGTGCAATAATTTATTAAAGCCCGACGAATAACGGGGAGTGTGGAGCAAGACCATTTAACTAAGTTCAGTTTTTAATTGAAAAAAAAGGGCATTTATGTGATTGACCTCGAGACTTTCCAACTCGAATGATCTTGGTCTTATTTGCCTTGCCCCAAATCGCGCCATAATTTTGTATGCTTCTTATCAGTTGTTCGTTTCGTTAGCCCTAGTGTTAGCACGCATATTTGTATTTGAGAACTGTCAAAAATCGGACCTATTTATTTTGCCCGCAAAAGTACCTTGTGTGAAAGATAAAATTGTGATTAACAAAAGCGTCAACTAAATAAGGAAACCACGCATGAACTAAATTCTACGGGTTCAAACAATACAGCAAATCGCTTTTATCTTTAACCCTGAAACCAATGAGACTATTGTTAATAATTATTTTTTTTTGCATGCAATATTTATCAAAAAATCAGTAAAATTTACAAAAAATGTGAACAAATCAACAGCTATTTATGACAAGACACCCACAGGAGTCATCTGCTTTTCTGTATTGACATATCAAGTTGTTCTACTCCGCTAACAACGGCTATATGTAAATACAATTAAGAAACTGTATAAAGTGGAAAATTTTGCCGAGTTCTGTAATTTTTCGCTTTTTACTTACTTTTCAATTAGTACAAAATTGGTTTTGAAAAAACAATTTTTTCTCATCACCAGTACGGCTTGAGAAGGTCTGGATTGTTAACTAAAGAAAAGCTGTGGTCAACCAACAAAAATTTTTATAACGTGGTTAGAGAAATTTTCTAACATTTAGGTAAGAAATGAGCTGAATTTTCAAAATTTTCAGCGCAACGAAATTTTCGTTTGCTCTGCAGTTAGCATCTGTTAATTTTGAGATGAATTCGCTGAAATTACCCTGCAAATTTGTAGGAGATGCGACGACAAAAATGCTACACGTTAAGTAAGAAATGTGCTGAAAATGCGCGGAAATTTCCATCACCTTTTCAAAATTTCACCGCATGTCAGCGCTTTCAGCGCATTCAGCGCATTCGTACATAAATTCAGCACATTCAGTTGCAAAAAATGCGCTGAAACGGCGCTTTCATCTTAACCTGGGACGACCAAAGGTAATGGTTTACTTAAATGAGCAAGATTTTTGTTTTAAGTTTATAGTAGTCTACTGTTTTTCTACGTCTAGATTGAAATAAGCCAGTAAGCTGGAATTTTATGAGTCTTTGTCTTCTGAAAATACATTCCTGCAGAATATTAGGTGCTCCCTTATGAACAAAAATAGCCTCGACTTTTGCAAGTTCAGGATAACAATTTTCTTTCGCCAATTTTCTGAGAAAAAAAATGACCTCGACCAATTCATATGTCTGAAGGTTAGTTCGACTTGGTTTGTCTTATGAAAAACAATAATCTGAAACCCCAAAAACAAGTCGGGTAGGGTTCTCTTAACTAGGGTTCTCGGCCGTGTTATTTAAGTCAATTTTTGTCCCCTCCTCCCTTTGACTTCCTCTTTATGGCTAATGTGCTGAATTTCAGAAGCAGTACGCAAGGGCTGTCAACAGTGGTACAAAGAAGTAAAGAACTACATGTACCCAGGTCCGAGGGATTATCTGGGATGTGGGTCCGATTTCGGACCAACTGGGTACTTGACTCAACTAATGTGGAAAGAAACCACACACGTTGGCTGTGGAGTGTCTAAGTGCTCAAAAGGGTAAAAAAAATCTACTCAATAAATAAAATCAAGGTAACACCTGAAAAAAAATTTAACCGACTTAGCTCTTCACGTAAATATGTTTTTCCGTAACTCATCTTAACTTTCGCTAGCTTTATCTCAACTTTAACTTGAAAAGATAATACCTCGCTACCTTAACACAAAAAATAGTAACAAATTACGAGGCACATTTAAAGTAGGTTAACTTCAACCGCTAGGGTAAAAAATAAGGTAATATTAAGGTGCCTTATTGAAGTAAAATGAATCAACGTGAACCGATTAACAGTTTTAAAAAAAATTCAGGTAAAGAAAACTTGTAAGTTAAGAATAAAAAGATTTTGAGTAAGGAAATACTGTACCAAAGTAGATACCAAAAAACAAATGAACAACTGTGGAAACATTTTAACCAGTTAATTTAGCAAAAAAAACATTGAAAAAGCAAACGCACGCCAAGCTTCTCTCGACATGGACATAATATACTGTTTTACAAATGTGAGAGGTAGTAATGGTTTGAAAAGGAACGACTCTTATGATTTTAAGAAGCCAAAGGAAAACGATCTTATGCTTGCAACTGGAACACTTGAAGTTTTTCACAAAAAGCGTGATAGTATGTTGAGATCTTCCATCACAATGCTAGATTACATCAATTCGCCTTGAAAAACGTTGTTGAGAGTGGAACAATAATATCCATTTGCAGTTTGGAAAATAATATTCATGACAAAAAATATTTATTTTGTAAAATAATGAAAAATTAGCCAGTAGTTTTATATCAAAAACTGTTTTGCATTGACCTCACCATCACTTTATCGTTAGTGATCAATCAACATGATGTTTTCTTTTTGTTTATTGAGTTACAGGCTATCAAATCCACGAGGTTCTAAGAGATAAAAAATGTAATTAATTATATAGAACCTCAAACAAAGAAAAAATGTTGGCTGTGCTGATAATTTAGATTTTTGTATTCAAGGTTACAAAAAATAATGGTAAACTAATCTAAGCAAGGCTGAAAAGCTCATCTTTTGTGAAATTGAAGGTATTTAACATTAATTTATGCCTACATGGGTTTGCTTTAACTTTGTTAATCTAAATTCAACCTAATAATAACTGGTTTTTAAGTCAAGCAAGCCAGATTGTTACAAATAAGATTTCAATTTCCAATGTTATCCAAGATTTTTGCAGTTAATATTATTCTAATTGATAACAGCTATCAGTATAAAACAATTAACAATATTTCGGAACATACATATTTGGTATACCAAACAAGCAAACAAGACTTAAAATATGAATTGCTAAAAAGAATCCATAAAAGCTTAAGAAAAACCAAAGTTTTCGTTTTCGTGGCGATATCGCATACAAAATTTTGGATAAACTTGGCTGCACATAAAATCATAAAATTAAAATTTCAATATTACCATTATTAAAAAATTGAATATTTTTAAAGCGAAAAACACACGCTAACATACGCACATAAACTGGCGAAGACACAAACACCACCACCACCACCACCACCACCACCACCACCACCACCACCACCACCACCACCACCACCACCACCACCACCACCACCACCACCACCACCACCACCACCACCACCACCACCACCACCACCACCACCACCACCACCACCACCACCACCACCACCACCACCACCACCACCACCACCACCACCACCACCACCACCACCACCACCACCACCACCACCACCACCACCACCACCACCACCACCACCACCACCACCACCACCACCACTCAGCTGCAACACCCCGCAACACAACTCTTTTCAATGAAGTTTCGTCAAAGATAACAGAGAAGATGTTAGTTTATTTCAGATACATGTACGTGTGCCGCTACAGCCCGCCAGGTAATGACGTAACCAAGAAGTTGTTCGATATGAAGAATTACAAGAAGCTATGCAAATCAGAGCCAGGAGTGTGGAAATCGTGCAGCCCAAAGGCCCCTTGCTAGCCAAAACAAGTAATTCGATGCCGCCAAATACAACAAAATTTACAGAGCCCACGTCTGTGCCACTGTGCACTGAGTCCGTCAATCAGAATGGGCATAACAGCTATTTTCACTAGATTAAGAAAAATGTTGACAGCAAAACGACGATCTTTTCAGGATTTAATGATAAACAATAAACTTTGATGATATTAAATTAAGTAAAATTTTCGCTTTTTCATTTGCGGTAAGAATGTCAAATTAAAATACATTTAATGCCGATCTATTTCTTCAGCAGCGCCGTCTATAGTCACATTAATCGCAAAACAAAAATCACAATAAATCAAGTTGCTTTGGGACTACGGATACAAAATTCTTAAACGAAGATTGAAATGCAACCTTGAGGTGCTTGCTCACTATAAATTGGCTCCTCAAAATCTTGCCAAAAAGAGAGTGCTGATAGCCGCCTCAGGTTCGGCAAGGGCTATGATAGCGTCCATTTGTGTCTCATAAAAGATATATGGCGATCTCTCGTTCTTTTAAATTGAACAAAACAAGTGTTATAATTTTTCTTGAGCTGTTTTGAACTCTTCTGAAGAATTAAAAACAGCTGGAAGAACCCAGAAAGGTTTTTCCGCAATATATATATTTTTAATAGCCGCACAGCGATAGCTGGGGCTATTATTGGCCTTCTCTTGGTTTTTTTTACAATTCAAAGAATTTGAATTGTATTGGGGCGCTGTCTTTTTTTTTAAAATTCGGTTCCTCGGTAGTGGTTTTTTGTTCACATGCGGAAATTTCACTCTGATTTTTACTGTTTTTTCGATTTTTTGAATCGGATTTTTTTAAAATGGTTTTCCCAATGCATTCACAGCTCATTTTAGACCTAGTTTTTTGTTTGAATTAAATTTTCAATTCTCGCTGGTGGTTTTTTGGTTCACATGCGGCATTTTGACATTGATTTTGTTTTTTTTATTTTTTTTATCTGCTTTACCAAAATGGTTTTCTCAATTCACTCATAGTCCATTCTAGGACTAGTTTTTCTGTTTAGTCAATGAGAATTCTTTGAATTGTACGTCAGGACTTGTCCTGCTATGTTTTTTTATTTCGTCGTCACGATTTTTGTTACGACCAAATGACGTCACAACCACTTCAAATCAGCTTTTTGTTCATTCGTTCATGCAATTTCAACTGAAGCTCGTGTGTGACGTCATTTTTCGCTCTTAGTGGGTCGAGTTTTTTGTTCATTTGCGTGATTCAATTTTTGGTCACACTTGACTTACCTTACTCTCAAAAATGACTTCCTCACTTTGAAATTGACTTTTCTTCACTTTAATTCAAAGAGATAAGGTCAAATCGGTGTGCGTCACTCTAAATGAACGTTATTTGAGATCAGCTAAAAGAGGCAGCAAAAATTTATACAGATTTTTAATCAAAATATAACATATCAGCCTTCAATGAAAAGACGAATTTTTTTAGTCGGTCTTTTTTACTGTTTTTTTGAGACTGCAGATCTACGAGTCCATTGCGGCTACTTTCTGGCAATCTGCCAGCTATGTTTAGTATTTTGAGACCTGTTAAATTTTTTTCCAGAAATACTTTTTAAAGATTTTTTAAAGAATGTAAAAATATCTTTTATTAGCGGTTTTTACCTAAGAAGTATCCTCAGCAAGACGCATTGTGTTCTGAACTTTTCAATCTTAAAGGTTACTGAACATTTTTTGTCATCTTTAATAACCAATAGAGTGAATTGTTGGTATTTCGGCCAAAAAAATATGTAATAAACTTTTTAAAAATCTTCATTGCTGGCAGTTGGCGATATCAAATTCTTTGGAAAAGAGCATAATATTAAAAATAGCTGTAGAGCTTTTTAAATAGAATAAAAGACGCTAGATTTTTTGGTTTGAGAAAATAAACGAGAAAAAAATAACAGTTGATTCAAGTTTGATTACCTGGTAAAACTTTAAAATTTCAACCTGGGAAAAAGTTAGAGCCATTTTATAAACATCAGGAAAGCCCAAATTTTCAACGAATTATCCAGAAAACTGTTTGCATTCTTTGAAAATGTGATTTTTTAATTATATTTTTTCAAGTTTTTTATTAAAAAAGACTGAATACCTGAATTGAAAAATTTATCTTGCTCCTAACTTACCTGGGTAAGTTTTTCCAACCTGGAGCAATAACTTGAACGTGATCTGTTGGAAAATTATAAATCAATGCATGGATTAATATTGACAACTTCTTTCTCTGTTGTTTTATCTTCTGTACCAATAGGTTGACCCCTTTTGCAGATCAGAGCGGGTACTTCTGAAAAACATTTATAGCAAGGGGGGGATTGTTTTTTTTTAACCAAGTGGTTTTAAGATGTTTTTTAAAATGGCCCATAAATAGAATGGCAAGAAATAAATAAGATGCCGGAAATGTTGGGAATGCTTTGCTAGCGTAATTTTGCTCTTGTTCCACTAGATACTGTAAAAAAGTGTACCTCGTTGATTAGGAGCGTTGTCTTTGCAAAATCATAAAACATTGAGAAAAAAAGAGAATTTTGAAATCTAAAAGTTTGAAATACCGAGTAATTCTAAATTTTTCCTAGCATCGGGGAACAAAACTGAACGAATTTGTTAGGTTTCCAAGTCTTTCTGATACAAGTAAAATGATCCTCAAACGAAAAAAAAAACTTTCCAAAATTTCATTCAGAGAATAAACGCTTTAGTCCCCAAATTTTGAGAAGAAACATACCTGTTGGTCATTCAACGGGGAAAATTGAAAAAATGGGAACAGTTGAGGACTCTCACTTCTGTTATTCTGTCTCTAATCCTCTACCCATTGACATGACAACAACTAAATTTGGTTCTACTAGCTCTAAAAACGAGAAACTTTTGAGGAAGGTTTGGTGGCAACAAACACCATTATTGAGCTAAATTTGTTATTTTTCTGGGTTCATAAAATTAATCAAAAGACTCTAGAACAACCTCAATGGAAAAATTCAATCAAAGATAAAAACTTTTTGTGGACAATATTTAAAGTTGCCACTCCAAAACAATAGCTCTCATTTAACAGCTTTGCACAATTAATTTTCATTTAATACACAACCAACGACATGAGAGACAAAGTAAATTTACAATAACATTGAAAAACGGGGGAAACCAAAAAAAAAATCGAAAACAAAAAAGTTTAAAATTCGTAAAGTGTCGTTTTTCAATTTCCTTTTTGAGGTCAACGTCCTCGAAATTTTTGTTCAGAACCCACTTGTGGGAGAGGAACTATATACTTAAATGGGATTTTTTTGTTCAGACAATTTTGACTTAGAGAAGGCGTTCAAAGCTAAGGGTTTCACGGCTTCGACACTTTCTTCTCGCACTTTTCTATTGAGTTTTAGGTTTTTGCCTGTAATTGATGTTGTTTTCATAGTCAATGACTTGTTATAATGTCTTATTAAAAACTTATGAATGACAAGCATCGTTGTTGTCCCACCGAGGCATAATTCAGCGTAATTACTGGCTTCCGTTTAAAGCTATTGATTTTAGTGGCGTTGATACTAAGAGTTTCCTCAACAAATTGGCGGTTCTAACGTATTAGTTCATATTTCATCATTTTGTGGAGTCATATTATTTAAAAAATCCGATTGCTGTTGAAAATTAAATAAAACAGAAAAATTTCTGCTGAAAAGTTCGTTTTTAATGCCTTGGACACTTTCGCTCAATCTTTTTTTCTTGAATTTGCTATTATTGCCTGTTTTTTTGTTCTTTGCGTAGCCGCGCTAATCGCAAAAACCGTCTCATACGCTTGTAATCGAGAATTGAATTAATGATGCAACTCGTAGCTGTCAGTTTGTATCGAATAGTCTTAAAGTTTATGATAATATACCTTTTAAAAGATTTTCCAAATTTTTCTGTTTTTGTTGTTCTTTTCGTCAGCTTGTAACTCATGATTGAGAGATCCCATCCAATTTCTTTTAGTTCGAACAATAACATTTTTTCTGATATTATGTCGTCACTGATGTTTTGTTTGTTGGACAGAATGCGTTTTCATAAACGTTTTTTGATAAATCACTTTTTGTGTTTCCTTTTCTCTACTTTCAGCACAATCGCATAATAACAGATCCCAATGACTTTCAAATATGGCGCAACTGAACTTATATAATCTCTCAGTATAATATGTTTAGCTGAATTAGTATAAATAACTATTGAATTAAAAATGCAATAAACAGATAATAGCTAATGATTTTAGTGGAATCAATAATTCTTTTTCTTAAAACGTTTGTAATTTTTTGAGTTTTTCTGCATCTTTAGTCCATTTCCATTGCTGAGTATAACCAAACACAGGTCTTCTTGGTTTCGTAATGACTTTTTAGCAAATTTATCAAGGATTGTTTTGTTAAAAGCTAATTCCTTGGTTTAAAAAAAATTCATTAATTTTTGTTTTTCGCCTCATTATCTGTCCTCTTTGTCGACTTGTTACCTTGTCTCATTAAAGAATATTTCCATCTGCTGTATAGTTAAGAAAAAGTAAATTTGTATAGTTAAGGTTTTATTTAACTGCGTTTTGACTTTGTTACTATATGCTTTCAAATTTTCATATTGAGTTTTTAATAACTCAATGGCATTAAGTAACTCAATTAGTAGTTAGGTTGTGTAACGAGGTTTTAAACTCACACATCTATTTTTGGTATCGCTTCATTTGGATGATAGGAAAGTCAGAAAAGTAGATGAGCTTGTGTCGGAACATCATGTGCGAACGCATATTAACGAGCCTCCTTGTTCAATCAGAAATCGTATGATAACCTGTCTGTGAAATCAGTGACCAATCGCACAAATGAGAAAGAACAAATTAAAAATCAATAATTGAACAAAAAATGCAACTTTAAAAAAATTTCACAAACTGTTAAAATTAGAAAAGATAACGAAATGGCGAATTGAAACAGTATGATCAACTTCAGCAGAAAGCATCTTTATTTTGATGCCAACCAAACCAAAGATTCACCAAATCATTATAAATTTTACATGCGAGGACAAAACTGCACTTGCACGGCAAAAATTTCTAAACAGAGACAAAGGGACTAAAAGTCTTCGAAAATAGTAAAAATGATGGTGAATAGCTCACAATTGCGTCAAAATGATAAAAAAACTTGCATATGATACAATTTCACGTCCATTTTATTAGATAATTGTGAGAAAAATGTCAAAACGGTTTGGCTGTCAAACTTTCAGAGTGAAATCTAAAGCAAAAGCTCCATAATCGACTCGAAATCGAAAATCACTGAACATTCCAGACAACTACTCACTAAACAAAATCTGAGCAATTTACTGTTCACACTAATCACTTTTGAAAAGAGAGAGAGGGATGAAAATATAAAAAAAATCTCATGGCAATTTACTGAAATTTCTGTACAAGTTTCAACAACCAACAATTAAGGGCAACACAACCCGTTAGTTTTTTAGGTATCATTCAAGCAAATTGAAACATATGTTGCAGAAAACATTGCAAAAAATAATCACAATGTAAAACACGGAAAATGATATTTAGTCACTGAATCTCAAATTGAAAGGAACAATTTTTTAAACAGATTCTCTTCACATTGCAACGTCGTTCTAACGTCGCAGTAAAATTTTGTTAAAACATTTTCTTATGATTTTGGTTTAATCAGTGGTCGTCTAATTGCCAACAAACAATGAACCTCAAACAATTAAGAAGGCAATCACCAAGAGATTATAATTTATACTTTCCGTAATAAGTGTTCTGTTTAAAAGTCAAGATTCTGCTCTGTTATTAACATTCGAAGAGTGGCTATGAACTAACGATTCAACAAACCACACTTAGTTGAACTTTACATGCAAGGACAAAACTGCACTTACACGGTAAAAATTTCTAAACGGAGACAAAGGGACTAAAAGTCTTCAAAAATAGTAAAAATGATGGTGAATAGCTCACAATTAAGTCAAAATGATGAAAATTAACTTGTATATGATACAAGCTCACGCCCATTTTTTAAGAATATAATTGTGAGAAAAATGTCAAAATGGTTTGGCTGTCAAACTTTCAGAGTGAAATCTAAAACAGAGGCTCCATAATCGACTCTCGAAATCGAAAATCACTGAAAATTCCAGACAACTACTCGCTAAACAAAATCTGGGCAATTTACTGTTCACACTAATCACTTTTGAAAAAAGAGAGGAGGATGAAAATATAAACAAAATCTCATGGCAATTTACTGAAATTTCTGTACAAGTTTCAACAACCAAACAATTAAGGGCAACACAACGCGTTAATTTTTTAGGTTTCATTCAAGCAAATTGAAACATATGTTGCAGAAAACATTGCAAAAAATAATCACAATGTAAAACACGGAAAATGATATTTAGTCACTGAATCTCAAATTGAAAGGAACAATTTTTTAAACAGATTCTCTTCACATTGCAACGTCGCTCCAACGTCGCAGTAAAATTTTGTTAAAACATTTTCTTATGATTTTGGTTTAATCAGTGGTCGTCTAATTGCCAACAGACAATGAACCTCAAACAATTCAGAAGGCAATCACCAAGAAATTATAATTTATACTTTCCGTAATAAGTGTTCTGTTTAAAAGTCAAGATTCTCCTCTGTTAACAACATTCGAAGAGTGGTTATGAACTAACGATTCATCAAACCACACTTAGTTGAAATACAGAAAAAAAAGAAGTAGGCAGATAAAATGAACAACATATAGAACTAGACCAAAATTGATACAGCTCAATCATTTTTTTAAAACAAAAACAACTATCTGACAACAAAGAAACAGAGACAATGAGACTAAAACGCCCAAGTGGTCACAAAGACCAAACCAGAAAAACAACCCAACAACAGTTCAGGGACTAGTTCAATTTTGCTTGAAAACATTTTGTGGTACCCAATCTGGATTTGTACTTAAATGATCGCAACAATCGTTTGATCACTGGAATTGTTAAATGATTTATAACATGACTTTGTGCTCATATAATTTACATGTTCCCGCTGCTAGCAAAATTACATATTCATACTATATTTCTGTTGCTAAAAGTAATCTGAAAATTTTCCCTTGAATTCAGTTGCAAGTTTTAGTCTCATATTATGTATCATGAGAGATAAACACTCAGTTAATACTCCCAAACTCGTTACTTTTATCAATGACATGAAACTAGTAAAAATGCTGAGAAAATAGTCTATAAACAATTAACCGCTCAATTACTTTTATTTAATTTGTGGATTTGTAGAGAGAGTCCAAATAACACCAAATCGCCACAATAGGGCCGGCCTCACATGCTCTACCTCACGAAGAGAGTATTACTTGCCAAATCTACATGTCAATCACGAATAGTCATGGTGCCATTCTGAGAGAAACCCACAGTAGTTGCAGCTTATTGGTGGAAACGTTGGAGAATAAACCCCAAATTGGCTATATTTGCTGAATAATTGTCAAGAATAATTCATTAGAGGTCTTTTTAGAGTCAAACAAGGAGGCATGATAATGTGCGTTCGCACATAAAGTTGCGACCCCGCTCAACCACATTTTTGGCGTTAATGTCTACCAAATGAGAAACAGATAGAAACCCCCCAAAAATTCAAGTAATTTTCAAAAAAAAGTGTATGAACAAAAAGATCGCATCCAACGCAAATAATTCAGTGGAGTTAAAAAAAGCCGAATGAGATTGACAAGATCAGCAATTATTAAGAAAGCAAGTCAAGATGAACAACAGAATCAAACATCAACAACAAACAACAAACATTAATTACGTCCAAAACTTTATGTCCATTTTTTTGAAAACTAATAGCAAGGTCAAAATGGCGTCAGATAAAACGCTAAGGCTCGGTAACAATTAGACAAAAAAGAACAGAAAGCAGCAAAATTGAAAAATTGGCTTAAGTTTATAAAAACAATTAGTTTGAAAATCATTAGGTAGTAATTGAAATATAAAACATGTTTATGATCAAATAGGCCTCTATACGAGGACATTAAGCATATGCCTGTCTTCATTCAATATTTAATGCGGTTAAAAAAAACAACAAATAGAGACAACAAACAAAAATTGATTTAAAATTTGCGAGAAACCGCTGTCGAAGCCGTACAGGCATATTTCGCGCCCCACAAAATGTTCAAGTGAGCATTCTTTGAACGCCACTAATGTGTAATATGAGCTCTTTTTAAGGAAAATAGGTAAGTAGTATGGTAATCCGCCATATGACTGTAGGGGGGGGGGGTCCGACCCCCCCCCCCTACAAGACTTTCTATCTTTGAAAAACGGAATTTTGCGTCAAAGTTTTTTGTTCTAGTGAAAAGGCGGATTACCATACTTGTATTTTTTAGGAAAGTTTCATGTGGGTATTCATAAATGGGAAGTTTTGGAATAATTCTTCCACCGCGCGCATGAAGGGTATTCATTTTGTAAGTTGAACTTTTATTCCATTTTAGAGAGTTGGAATTGTTTAAACTTGTCAAGTTTTGTTTATGGTTAATGAATTTAGGTGGAATTAAGTCAAAGCGGCGGTCTGCCTTGGAACTTTGTTTTTCAAAGTTAAAGTAAATTAATTGTCAGTGTTTGGGGGATTTTTACAAAATTGGTTTTACGGCGAGAGGCAAAAGTGGAGGGTAAATTAAAATTGGAATGGGTGTGCAATTGTGGTTGGGTAAATTGGACTGTCAAGTTTGAGAGTGGTGGAATGGTCAGAGTAGTTTTATGAGTGTCTGCAACTTTGATAAAACTTATGGTTTCCAGGGCATTGGAATGGGCCTTAAATTGGGAATTTTGTTTGAAATAGCACCATATTTCTTGTATGAATAGAGCTAGAAACTTTTTACTATGAACGAAGCGTTATGAATGAAAGAAACGAGTCATGACACAACCGGTTCGCACTACGTGTGAGCTTAATTTTACAGATTCGGAAGAAAAATTGAATCACTTTTCCAAGTTTCATAAAAATCGATATTTAAAGTACTGCAAAAAGTGTGATCAGCCAATTTTTTTCTTATCCCAATTGTCCCATCACCGTCGCCATAAGTACTTCCTCATATCAAATCCCCTTTATTGTTTCAAGTCCCTTTGTTCTGGTAACATTAAAGACCAAATTTGTCCTTTCTGTAAAACAGCTTTTTCTACAAAAAAAGAGTTATATTTGCATCACTTATCTAACCTTTGTCAGGGAGACAAAGTGGGCAAGCTTTTTGCCAGGAGAACGGGAAAATTCAGCTAAAGTTAGCGTTTTTAGTATATTATTAGCCTGATTTATTAAAAAGACCATTTGATTAACAGTGTTTTATTCTTTGTAATTTGAAAGTTTCCTTTCTTATTAAAGATGTACTAATTCAAAATACAGAATGAATACCAATTCAATCACTCTCAGAGTCATCTATATAAGCACAGGTGCGTTTTTTGAGCAATAGTGGAGACTCTTCACTGCTTTGCAAAGTAGATTCTTGTCCTTCTCGAGAACTTTTTGGTGATAATAAAATCTCGCTGCTGTCTGCTTCATCATCCGTTTTTGGACTGATAGCCTTTCTTTTTCTGATTTTTTTCCAATGAGAAGTTTTCAGTACTCGTTGAAGTGGTAGGGCTCTCTTCCGCTTCAAGTAAAATAAAAGGATTGGGGGTCTCCTGATTGGTTTCATCCTCTTGATCGGATATCAAATTGAAATCAACAACATCATTCAATTGTTCATTTGAGTATGAGGGTTGATTGAAACCAGGATCAGGGGTCTCCCAACCAGACGCTTCCCCTCCTTCAGGTAAGTCAAAAACAGTGTACATTTCGGGGGGTTCTACTCCCCAGTCAACGTCCTCACAAATTTTTTTAGCGAATATTTCTTCTCTCAGACTGTAATGTCCGAACGGTATTGTCGTTGTACGGTCTGTGTTGATGTATCGCTTATCATCGTAGGCACTTAAAGCAGTCTTATTGACACAAACAGTATGAATTTGATGCTTTTCAGAGCTAAATTTTATGTTTTCGAGTCCCAAAAGATCGCCTTTCTGTAATGTTTTTTTGAACATTTCGTGTGTTAGTTTGGTCTGTGCATACTTCTTGGTCCCCTTGGCAGACATTTTAGCATTCTGCCCTGCAATTATTGAGTATAATTTAGGTTTTAAGGCGCAGAACTCTTCAATTGGCATGCCCGCAAGTTCGTCCTCAAACTTGAGGACAGTTTTTTCATTGGATCGATCATGTAGTTGATGATTTTCTGGGAAGTTCGACAGATCGAAATGGCTTCTCAACCTTGAATTTTTGGCTAAATCTTCATAGAAATTCGGACTTTTTATTTTGTAAATAAATGAGTCTGTGTCAGAATATAAAAGAGTACACTCGGTTTCGATCTTCATAACATTATAATGGAAATCCGTCATGAAGAGCTTAGAAAGTTCCAATATGCTGGCGCCTACTATTGTGGGTTTTGTCCAACTAATTGACTGTTTCTTCTTAGTAATTAGGGAAAGGTCTTGATCCACAATTTTGATTGAAGAGATGGTTCCTTGTGAGGTGGCGTTGAGTAATTCAACATCATTCCTAACGAAAGTTACGGTTACTCTATTTCTTAGGCTTTCACACAGTTTGCCGAATGCGGAGTTAGACATTAATTTATAAAAGTCTTGATTCAGTTTTGACTCTGCTTGCTGACGTTTGTTGGTGTTCAGTTGAATGTAGGTTGAGAGCCATTTCGACTGACAGAATTTGACTGCGCGATGCAACTTGTCGACTTTTATTCCATTCGATATGAAAAACTTTAGGTTCCGATAATGAGTGACATAGTTCATTTTTGAGTGATACGTCTGTCTCAGTTTTTTAGTTTTACTGTTTGAAACGTTTAGAGCAGTTTTCAGTTCAGACTGATATTCGCTCAACTCTATAGGATCAACAGGTTCTTTATCTGATATGAGAGGAAAGTCACTGTGTTTATCATGTAAATCATCTGGGTAGTTAAGGTCCACTTCTACAATATATCCTATATCCCCCCTCATCGTCTGTGTTCAGAATGTCTTCCAAACTGATTTCCTCTACAATTTCAAAGTCCTTGAGGGGGAGAGGATAATGTAGCGTGACTCCACCGTAAAGGTTATTCGCATCAATGTACAGTATGGACGATGGTTCTTTTGATTCGTCAAAATTGTTGAGGAGTGAATTGTTGGCAATTTCCAACCGAGAACTGTACACTGATGCCAAACCGCCTCGGATCATTCTTTCCGTTAGATCTAAGATGTTGCGATCCGTTAACAATTCAAGATCGGGCTTGCAAACTTTGAGGCAGGCGCTCCCTGACAAATTCGAAGCGGTATAAAACTGAACGCAATCGAGCCCGTAAGTCTCATAGCACACTGTTCTTAGTTCCTCAAACCAGCACGCTAGTTGGAGCACATCTCCTGTTAAATAGAGCTCGAGAAAGTCTTTGAGATTGACACAGTCGAACTCTCTGAACAGTTTCCAGACTTGTTCAAGTTGTTCTTGCGTGATATCAACTTTATTATCTCTGAGACTGTTTCTCCAGTTCTGAATGTTAGGCAGTGATGTTTCAGACAGCTTTTTAAAAGAATCAACATATGAGTAGGGAAAACTACCTTTTTTTCAACAGCTTTCGTTGATCGGCTGAGTATCCTCTGTAGAAGTTGTCTAAGATCGTAAATTTGTCAGCAGGTAAGGTTTGGATTAGCTTATCTAAGCTACCTGGCATAAATTGGAAGCTGTCTATAAATCTTAGATACTCGTAAACAGTGACTTCATTTGTTTTGCGTTTTTTCGTTTCAATATGTACACCAAAGTTCAAGGCGATAAATTTTTCGTCATTAGTAGGAATAACGTTAATTTTTGTATCCTGTGAAGCTGAGTGAAGTGCTTTGACGATATGATGCATATCATAATTCATCATATTATGCGCAACAATTGGTGTAAAATTGATGGTTCTCCGCTTCAGGTTACATTCACTGTGAGCAAATCCAATGAAACTTCCAGTAAAATGACAATGGTCTAAAAATTTTTCAGCATCGTTCACGAATTCATTATTACAAATCCAGCAGCAGTTGTACGCTTTTTTGGACGGGGCCACCCCATTGAATATAGGAAACTTACGCTTCTGGTTGTAGAAAAAGCGTGCTAGTTTTTCCATTTTAGCCAGAAGCCTTTTCATGCAGTCAGGGCCTGTATATATGTCAAAATGTATCGGCGTAGAGTTATTTCGCTCAATCACCATAATACAGTAACTGCAGGGTTGATGTTGTTCAATAATACTTGTGCTGGAAATTTCTGGTCTGTTCTTGACTGTGGACACAGGTACAATCAATGACTCTAAGTCAAGGTAAACCACAAATGGTGAAAACCATCTAGCTGCGTAACTGTCGAACACTAGTTTGTTTTTTCCTGGCTCAAGCATTCTGATTTCTACTGCGTCATTATCGTAACAAGTTTTTTGATGATTTTGAAACGATTTTTCAGATGCACTGACGTGGAAGCATTTTCGGCAAAGAAAGTTTCTATCACGATATTCTTTACCACTGATCTTTGAAACAAGCTTGAGTAAGTCGATGATTAATACATAGTGATACTTTTCACCGTCGCTGAGAAGAAGTAAATCCAGTATGAAGGGAAAGGTTTTTCCAGTTGATAATCGAAGCGGTAGGAGTTGTTTGTCGTGATACCTTAACAAAAAATTTTAATAAATGTGAGATTTTTCCATGGCTCCATTTTTTTTTGGTTCTGAGAGATGAATTTCAGCTATTCTGTTTTCATTTTTTATGTTTCGTTTTTAGTTTTGGGTTTTACTTTCAACTATTAGACACCATTGGAACTTTTAAAACCTTCTTACCTGAAAACATTCATCTGAACTTCGTTCATGTCCTCGAATTTTGAAATGTCCATCAAGCTCCATGGGCATATCGAAGTCACCCACAGGTTGCTTTGCTGCTGGGTTTTGATTGCTGTAGGTAAGGACGTTCGTCCTTGGTCTAAAACAATTGCGGGGTGGTTCCAGAGTTTCCTTTTTAAACACCAGATGGTATCCTGCAGTGTAACAATACAAGAAACAATTTTCATCGTTTCCGTTATGGATGTTGAGCAGGTTTGAATCTCTCCTTAACAAATGCCCTTCTGGAAAAGGTATGAAACTGCTGCCACGGACAGGTACAAACCGTACCAGCTTTAGTGTAACTTTATCGATAGACGGCAGCTGCCAACCGCTTCCATGGCTAGAGAAGGAAACTAGTTTTGTAACGATAGAATCCACTAGCTCTGTGTACGTTTCATCTGAAAGTCCAGTGTGATACAGTGATACTGTCTCAGTATTGAAAAAAACTGTAAACCTCTCGGTTTTTTCTGCTACAGGTTTTGTGAGGCTCAATTCGACGGTCAATTGCATTTTTTGGGGATACTGGTTTGTGTGTTTTCTCACAATGTCTGAAATTTCCTTGCGTTTTGCGAAAAGGTACTCCATAATGTCCAAACTAGTTGACTCAGGAGTGATCTCATAATAGTTGATGCTACCATTGATCGAAGTAACTGTTGGTTTTACAGGGTTTATGTCTTCAGGAGCCATGTCGTAAATAGGTAAACCATGTTCATTGTTGACATGGTTTGCATAATCAGTTTTTGATTGGAATCCGATTCGACATGAATAACAAATTTTAACCACTGGCTTCTGGTGGTTAGTGATGGAATGCTTGCGTAACAAAAGTAAGCTGTTTTCATTTGCCGAACATTGTGAGCAACTGAATGTTAACACATCAGGAAAGATATTGTGTTTCCTTTTCATGTGTTTTTTTAGGGATCGTCTATCGCTGAGCTGAATAGAGCATTCTGTGCATTTTAACCTTTTCTATATAAAAAAATTCCAAAAAATATTTAAAAATAGAAAAACGCTCAAAATGATACAAAAGATAATTCTTGGGAAAGAGTTAATTACAAATTGAATAAGAAAGTTGGAATAATTTGCGTGAAATAGTTTTGCTTGGACTGAAATAATTTTAAAAGAAAACTAACAAGACTGAGAAACTTGGTCTGAATTTAAGTGAAAACGTTGAAAACCGTTGAGTGAAACTGTGCAAAATTGGTACCGGTTCCCAATTCAAACTCTCAGTTATTATCAAAGTTTGGGTGTGTATTCTGTAAAGCGTTTGCTTTATATTATAACAAGTATTTTGAGCTGATAACTTTTACCCTTGTGACCTAGTAAACACGGGCATTTATATTTCAAAAGCCAAAACATGGTAAAAGCATTGTGAATGAGTTATAGTAGAAAGCTGATAACAGGTCTATGTACTAACGTAACTGAACTAACCGTAAATTCAATCTGGGGGTTTCACTTAAATCGATTTATTCTATATTTAAAACTTCAATTTTATTAAACAAAATTTTGCTTTAACGTTTAACTTCCACAGTATTGATATACAATTGAACCTATCTAAGTTCAAAATGAAACACGCCACGAATGATTTTACGATTCATGAGAAATATGTTCCCAGATAACTCTATAACAGAAAGTGGTCAAAATTGTTCCTAATACTCCCCTCTAGCCTGAAGAGCAATGAAATAAGAACCACTTACGCTTTCTCTACTCACCATGTTAAACACAGTTTCAGACCACCTCCCGTCAATTGGAGGCAGGCTCAGTTGAAATGAAAAAAAACAAACCAAATTTCAGTTTTTTATAAACGAATGAATTTTTCCATTGAAAATTGGATAATTTAAGATTACATGTAAAAAATTTATAAATTAAAATTTTATTAAGAAAAAATTTTTGCTTTGGAATCTGAAAAAAGTTTTTTTGCAATTGCTACACACTCTTCTTTTGGTATAGGGTACAAAATCAAAAATCGTATGTCCAGTTTTTGAGTAAACGGTAAAAATATCATGAAATTTCGGTTTTTTCTAAGTTTTTTGATAGAAAATTTTAGAATTCTTGAAAAATATATAAAATATACTAATCTTTTTTCGGTCAAATTCTATCAATCAGTTCAACGGCTTTCAAATTATGCTTAAAAAAATGGGAAAAAGTTTTTGAAAATTTCAGAAATCAGAATTTTTTGTAAAAATAGGAGTACATGTAAAATTTTTGAACGTGAATATTTTGTACCGAAAAAACATTTCTGTTGAATCATAAGAAAACCTTATTTGCGTTTGCTGCACATTCTTTTTTCCATTCAGGCTGGAGAATTCAAAATAGTTAATCAGGTTTCAGAGTTTAGAAGAAAAATCTGCTCAAAAAAAATTTTTTTCAAAATTTTTTGGAAATTTTGTTCAGAAAATTTTTATAACTTCAAAATGATTTTAGCGGTGTCTTCGAATCTTTTGGATGAACCCTTACTTTTGGTTCGACTGCTTCCATAGTATGCTTCAAAAGTTAAGATGATATTAGAAAATTATTCACAAATGTGTTTTTTTATCAGTTGTTTTCTACACACAATTTTTTTTCAAGAAAAAATATTCCTTGAAATTTAGGTTTATTAGACATTGAAAAATTGCAATGTGACTTTCTCATGTTTACCTTTAAGCAGTGCTCCCCCTCCATATAGGTTTCATCTCAAAAAGTGGTACCAAATTTCTCAGTGTTTCTAAGGCAAAATTCGTTTTTTTGTTATTTTTTTTATGTTTTTGTCGAAAAGACTATCTAATAAAGTTTAAATTATGAAGAAATGAAATTTTTTTTAGAAATTCAAATGTTAGAAACATGCAGTGAAAGATAAAGAACACTGTTAAAGGACTGTTTTTTACAAACTTTTTATATTCACTTCAAGAAAAAGTACTTACTCAGATTTGTCAAAGAGTTCTCGCATTGCTGAAAGTTTCCTCTTTTTCGGAGCATTGACAACACAAGGGGTTTCTGTGTTCTCAGGCGTTTCTGAGAAATTTTTGGTCGAAGTGACTTCATGCCCTTGGTTTTCAGCGTCCTGTGGAGGAGTTTCAAAATTGTCACCAGATAGGTTGCGCAGTAGAGTATCGCTTACATTTTGTGAGCTGTCAAAGTTGATCCACAAATTGTTGTTTTTCAAACTTGAGAAAAGAGATGGGCTTGGCTGTGTGCTGTCTGGGCTCAACGTAGGGCTGGGATCTGCAGTAGGAGTACAGAATGGAGACGGATTGATGGGTGATTCTGGAGATTTGGGAAGCCCCCAAAGATCTGCTAAGTTGTCACACTCTTGCAAAACACCGAGCTGGTTTTCATAGAAAGGAACACAGTCGCAATCGTATTTATAAATAATTTTCTTTGTTCCCACTGGTAGATTTGATATATCGTAAGTATGCAGAGGGTCAGAGAGTGTTGAAGGTGGTATAATACCCCCTGATGTAATAAAACCCCCACTGGATGATTGAGGTTTGTCTGACAACTGAGCAATGAAATTCACAAAAATTTTTGGTATCATACAATGATTTTTCGTTGTCCAGTCCTCTTTTTCGTTTAAACGATTTTGTTGTACGATCACAACAAAGTTTTCATGCATTGTTTGGTAAACGATTGTGCGTTCGAATGAGTTTTCTGTTTCTGATAAAATATGGTAAAACATTGACGAAAACTAATGAAAAAAGAAGATAAAATGAGATTGTTTAAGTTCAAACGAAAACAAAAAGGAATTTTTGTTTAAAAATTGAAGCTGAATAATTTGTTTGTAAACTTGAATAATTTTGAAATAAAACTTGAAGCCGTCAAAGAACGTACATTGAATTTACAAAGAGGTAATTATTTGGAGTGTTTCAAGCATGATCTTGAATATAAAACTGTATTTCAGCAAGTAGGTACGTTGTTCAAAATGTTAAACTGGAAGGGGTTTGGCTCACAGTTTAGCACACTTTTATAAACAAATGTCTATCAACACACCCAGGGTCACAAATAATTCTACATTCTAATTAACTTTTATGTATTCAGCAATCGTAAAACTATGGGTTTTAGGTGTTATTTTCAAGCTAGAAGATAACACGGAATGCACTGACAATCTCGTTGTTTTGTAGGAAATACTATAGAGATATATGTTTGACACATTACAGTTTGCAATTACTGTTCCTGGTTGCTAAACATGTAGCTAAACATGCACCTACCATGTATGTCAACGCTGAATTTTACACTTTGTTCTTATCAGTTGAAGAATGTGTGTGTGTGTGTGTGTGTGTGTTCTACTCAATCTCGTTGTTTGTTGGAAATACTGTAGACATACAAGTGTTTGACACATGGTAGTGTGCAATTACTGTTTCTGTTAGCTAACCGTGTAGCTAAACATACAGCTAACATATAGTTAAATGTTATATTTTACACATTATTCTTATCAGTTGAAGAATTCTATATTTAGCTTGCACGTGTGTGTGTGTGTGTGTTTGTGTTCAAAATTCAGTTCCAGAGGTTTTATTGGTATTTCATTTTCAAAGTAAAACAGTTTGATTCAGTAAGTTGAGAAAAGAATTGTACAATGCCATTTACAGCTGAGAAAGACACCGAGTTTGGAGACGCTCATTTCGACGTTTCTAAAAGTGAAAAACGTTTGGTTAGAGCAACGATTAAGTCTTATGAAAAGACTGGAAGTTACGTCTTTTTAAAATTATTCAAAAAAGCTGAACATGATTATGAATTTCAACAAAGAATTACACTAACACTCGAAGAATTTGAAAAGCTGATGAAAAAATCTCCAAAGATTCGATCCACTGCTTACAATTCTAATGATACTGATATAACAGCTAAAGCAACGCCAGCAAAGAAACAAAAGTTGAAGCAAAAAGACGACGACCACGAAATATCTGAATAAAAGAACCGCTTTGACAAAATGGTGGAAGCTATGTATGAGCGCTCACCTGCTTACTTTAAACAATTTCTAAAAAATTTCAGATTTCTCGTTTCAGATGAGAAACCATCTTCATTATTTGCCAAGAATTACGCTGTGTGCATGCATTTTGAAAACGGCTATTGTGAAGTGTTACCCTCTAACCATTATCATGTGTTGTTTGATGTGTCTGACGTTTCTACGGAAATATTGAAACGTAATGAGCTTTATGCTGTTCCCTGTTTGTACACAACCTTCAAAACTTTTTTTTCAAACGGAGCCACAGTGGAGGCAACTGGAGAGGTTATTGAAAAACTCAAACTAGCTGTAGAATACAACGGTTCAGCACCGCTAACAAAAGGAGACGCAACCGCAATTCAGAAGCGGTTACCAAACTTGAGCAATGTCCCGAGCAAAACTCACCGTCAAAAAGGATTTGTTGCCTACAAATCTGTGGAAAATGCTGAGAAAACATTGAATCAGCAAATGCAAACTGACTGTTTATCAACTGAAACTCTAAAGAGATTTGAAAACCTTTTGTATGGTCCTCATGCAGGTGCTTTCTGTCAAATAATGGATATTTTTGTGAGTGGTTATGGGAAATAAGATATTGATAATGTTTTGTGTGTACGCTTAGTTTTTGAAGAAAAAATAAAAGTTTGAAAAAAAAATTTATTTCGATACAAAAGTTAGTAATGTTAGAGCATCATATGAAGCGCAAAACGTATCAAATCAACATCACTCATCTTTACAAATTCTTTTTCATCAAAGAGGTAATGAGCAATATAAATGCAAAATAAGCCACACAATATTGAGTTTGGTTTTTGAATTGGTTGGTTTCTAAGCAATTCAAACACAGTTTGAATATTATCAGCAGAGGAAGCAAGTCTATTATGTAAATTTTTGTATGAAGCAAAGTTTTGTCCAAGCGGATCAGCAAAAATATATTTTCCATTTCTCCGACAAAAAAGTGTCCAATGTGTTCCAATTGACTGAGAGGTTGAAACATTCACTATGATGAAACTGTTGTGAGATAGATTAACAGGGAAGTTGTCAGCTGCAAACACACCTCGGAACCTGTAATTCAAAAGTTTACATGCTTGAACAAGGTTGTTTATTTCATCTTCATCCATCAGTTTGTAAGAATATGATTCTTTGAAACTCTTCGGGCAGAATCAATGAAGAGAGTGCTTGATTTTTCCCCAATAATAAAAATTTCTATATTGTTGGGTAATGCCGCTGAAAATTTAAGTTCAATTGAAATTGAACAATTTGTAAGTTCAGGGTGAATAAAATCATGTGAAGCCTGCTGAGTGCTGGTGAGATCAAACACCATAATAAAATGGTTGGGGTATTCAGACAAACTAATTCCATGCCCATTATCGATGTAGGCTAAATCTGACATTGTGTTGAAGTACAAGCGTTTTACGTCAGCTGTATTTATGGGGCTGTTCGCAACGGGGAGTCCATTTCGGTAAATACAAATTTGCTCCAGATTAAATTTACGAAAGTGAAAACGATTGAGTTGTTTGCTTCCTAAGAAGGCTTCATTTGGGTTAAGACAAATGGCAAGACGTCGAATAGGCTCCCTGCTAAAAACAACTTCTTGTTTCCAACTTTGCAAACCAGTGGAAGCCAGAAATGTTTTTGTTATAGTTTCCAAGTAAGGATATGAAGCTGGGCTTGATAGTAAAGTTTTTTCAATTGCAGAGACCACGTAATTGTTCAGTGTCATTTTTCTCACATACAAATTAGCTTCAATAATTTTCACTTTGTATGATTTTCCAGCATCGTCAGAAATTATAAGAAAATCATCTATTGATCGCCGAAACGAAATTCGCAGAGTGACTCCACTCAAAAGATGACGATCACATGTAAAAAAATCTACTGCCACTTTTCCATAAAAAGTACATTCAGCAGATTGTCTAACCAAAGCTTTTCGTCTGTTAACTTCAGCTGTTGCTATCGCTCCAGGATTATCCTCGTACGAATAACCTTGGCAAGCCAACCAAGTAGCTTTTGCATCCTTGTTGTGAGAAAATTCAGTTTCAATGAAACTTTTGTGAGCATAATTTCCATTTGCATTTGAAATTTTTAATCCGTTGGCTGATACTGTGCAGTCAGAAAAGAGTGAATGTAAAACATTATTACAAAAGTAAGGAGCGTCTGTTTTGGTTACATCTGCTGCAGCTCCAGCATCATATTTTAAATCAGCTTCAGATGCCTGAACTATCTTGCATTTAATTTCAAGGAAAATTTTTTGCAGATCAATAAAATTATTTCTGTCTCCAGCAACCTCAAACTCAAGCATGGGTCCATTAGGACTGTAAACTGGTCCTACTTTTTGACAAAAGCTGCCATCAAAAGTTACAAGAAGCGCTGGTTTTTCAAATAAATCCAAGGAACTATGTGTTGCCTCTGTTGGTAACATGTTACCGATCAACTTTAACTTTAGCAAAGAAATCCGACCGACTTCTCTTTGGCTGTTTGTGTTTTGAAATGACTACCTTTCTTTTTTTGCTACCTTTTCTCGCTTTTGAACCTGAACGTTTAGATCGTCTACGATTCATTCGTTTTTGTCTCATTCGCAGTGCCAATGAGCCTCCTGTTTGCTTTTTGACCGTATTTGATATCGTGTTTTTCAGCGCTTGTTTTGGTGATTTTTTTTACTGACAACGTCCATTAACTCTGGTACGCTCTGTAACAGAAGTTCTTTTCCAACACGTTTTGCTGCTGGTATAATAAATTTTCTTGCAAGAGGTAGAGCGATTCTTCCGATGCCACTTGCTAAAGCTCCAAAACCGCTACCTCTTTGTCTATAGTGCCCCGAAAAATAAGGCAATGCAGATGCTTGATTGGTATAGTATGATTCCATTGCTTTTACTCACCTAATTTTTGAATTGTAACGTCAGAATGACCGGTCCCTGAAAAGGGGACTAACTGACCTGTCTCGGTGCGTAGTTCTATAGAAACTGATTGAATCGTATTTGAAAGAAGTTTTTTGTAATCCAAATTCGAAAAAACTATTCTGTGTGTTGGTTCAAGCTCGCAGATGCTACCGTTTTTCAACCGTTGTTTTGAATCAATGACTCGTAATAAAGGTGCTTTCGCATCGCCCACGTATTGATACTCAATAATGTTTGTATAAATGAATATCAAATGTTTCCCGGCGCACAGATCAGCTGGAAAGTCACCCATAAAAGCCTTGGTATCATCTTTTTTCATTAGTTTATTTGCAGTTGTGTCCATTTTGTACCCAATGTGTGTTCCTCGTCCATCAGGGACACCCTTGAAACCAATTATGCTAGGAATTTCATCGCTTGGAAACGTAATTCCCTCGTATTTTCCAAAGACACTTTCAAATTTACCGGAACTTTTAATTTCTCTGAAAGAAAAATTTGGTAAACCAACAGTTCTTTTAATGGTAGCTAACAACTGTGGCACAGTATCAAAAGTTCCTGGCATGCAAGCTAATCGCTCACCGTTGTACGGACGTGATATGACATTGGCTGCAGAGCTATTCCGTTGATGATCTTCTAAACCACCCAAACTGTAAGAAGTTAGGACCCCGTTTGTGATGTGTTCTAATTTTGTTGGAAAAATAATTTCACTCAAAGCTACTCTCCAGTCTCCCGACAGTTGTATTTCATCATTGAAAAAGTTTCTGAATGAGGCCAATGTGTTTTGATCAAAGATCTCCATCGAAGCGGAGGAGATTACATGTACCGTAAATTCATCTTCAAAACGTTTACTTGCCATTTTGCAAAGAAGATTCTCGTACTAATTGGAGTTCGGGCTGATAGAATTTACCCTGAATAATTTCTTTATCGGTATCAATAAGAGAGTACGTTGGAGGGTTCAATGTTGGGATGGACGAAATTTCAAAAACCTCGTCTGTAAATGACTGTTTGTAGCCCTTTCCAAACGTCTCCTCTTTTTTCAGTATTCGTACAAGATCACCAACAAAAAATTTTGGTTTTTGAGAAAATGTTGTATTCGCAATCAACGATACAAGCCGCGGAACGTCTTTTTTTGTGACCTTGTTTGGAGCAAGATTGATTGTTCGATTAACTCTAGAATTGATAGTTTTAACAAATGAATCCAGTTTATCTAGATATGAATAGGTCCACTTTTCTTCTAAGTATCTGTATATTATATTTTTGAGGGAACGTATATTTCTTTCAGCAAAAGCAGACTTTTTCTCACTGAACGTACTGTATAAATGAAATCCGCGTTTGTTGCAAAGGTCTTTGAAAGCACCGAGGAACTCTGTCCCATCATCAACCCAAACTTTTTTAGGTTGCTTATGTTTGATCATCTTTTTGAAAGCCTCTGCAGTTTCTGTAGCATATTTTGTTTTTAGTGGTTCAACCCTGAGATATCTTGAGAGACAGTCAACTGCAACAAGAAGGTATTTTACACCACTGTTGTACTTTGCAAGTTTATCAACAAATGCTAGATCTACAGACCAGATCTCATTTAGGTCGTTAACGATTACTTTAAGCCTTGGAAATCTGAGGCGACGTGAACGATATTTGGTGAAAGATGGTTTTGTTTCCAAATACATTTTTACTTTTTTCATTGATAATTTACTCAAATTTTGCAGTCTTTTTGCGTTTCCAAACGACGCAGGTCCTTTTAAATAGAGGTTGTCAAGTTTCTTCACATCATCTATAGAAAGCCCAGTCTTTTCTACTCGTGTCTTCGTCTGTCTTCTTTTTGCTCTCTTCGACTTTTGGCTTTGCACTTTTTCTTTTGTTTCAGATCTTCCTCTTGGTTGTTTTTGTTGCTGTTTCTTTTGTTTTCGAGTCGGTTGCTCTTCCTCTTCTTCGCTGTAAAACTCATCGAGGACTTTTTTTGCATGTGTATTGTAAACCAAGTGAGCTGCTATATCAAGTTCACTCAATATTTTTGAATACTTTTGCACGTCAATTTTTTTGGTAGGTTGTTGTAAATTGTACAAGAAATTTGTCACCTTCACTCCTTGAGGTTCATCTTCAATATGGAGGACGTTATTCTCTTCACTAATAGAAACAGTATCGGAATCAAAAATTTTTTTCAGGATAATTGGAGCTCTTTTTGTTTTGTTTTCATCCATTAATTTTAGTTCTAGCATTATTGAGTCAAACGCTGAATCCTTCCGTTTTTTCACTACAGGTTCGATTTCACTGTCATCACTCACAAATAATTCTGATTTTACGTCATCTGGATCACTTGTTCCATCACCGGTACTCCTTGTTCTTATGATACGTCTATCAGTGCTTGTGTCAGCATCTTTTTTTCCACTGCTCTGCTCAAAATTTGGATTAGATCTTTGTAGAAGTAATAACTGAGTAGCTTTTTGTTGATATATTGGATTATCAAAAATTTCTTCCTTGGTTGGATTTTTTGATATGAACATTCTCTTGGGGATCAAAAAAATTCTTCTGCATGCATTATTTGACTTTCAAGTAAAGATAGCACGAGAATCCTATTGCCTTGATAAGTTCTGGTTTTTTCGCTAAAATAAATCACTTTTTCTTCAGACTTGTTTCCTTTGATAGTAACTGCTGAAATGAATCCTCTTGATTTTTAAGTAACTAATTTTTGACTGGAACATTGCCATTGATTACATTGAGCAAACATTCACATAGAAAGTTTATAAAACTATTTGGTGCTTCTTTGACGAACTTTCTGAAATTACTCTCAGACAGCTCGAGCATTTGCTTTAGCATACATAACTCTTTCTCTCTCATCTGTCAAGTTAGTTATAACTGCTTTGGAGGAAGGTAGATAAAAAATTGTTGGACCTGGTTGCACAATATTTGAACAATAACGCAAGGAGTCTGAAGTTTTTGGATCCAAGTCGATGAGTAAATGTCCAAAGGGTAATTTTGTTGCTAACTCATAGCTTTCTTTTAAAAAACTTGTGTTGTTTAACTGTTTGCCAATATAGGTAATCTGCTGTATGTCTCTAGGTGATTTGAACAAAATGATGTGGGTTGTGTTCAGATCAATTGTTCTTGACCATTTACTCTGTTGGAATAAGTTATGCTTAACGTAAATGACGCTAATATTTCTATGACGTCCAGCAGTTGCGAGTTTCGAAAATTCTTTGTCATTGAAAATTTCCTCACAAGAATCGTCAAAAACAAGCAGACAGTTTTCCAGCTGTGAAATGAAATCAAATCCAGAAAACTTTGTGAAAAAAATATTCAAGTTACGCTCTATAGAGCTGAACTTTGGTTGCTCATGTTGATATAAGTAGTAAATGGATTTAAATTTTGGGTAAAAGGTGTTTCTCAGTAACATTTGGAATATGAGCTCAGTTTTACCACAGCAAGATGGCCCACAAACAGCCATGAATAGTCTATCGCTTGTTGAAATTATCTTGTTCATAGCTTTGGATTAGGAAGCGCGTAGCCAACTGTGCATGAAAGCAATGAAAACCAAAATGTTGACTCTTCACAATCAAGATGGAAAAACACAAGTTTAATCAAGGACACACCAATAAGAAACAGTATTATTACGCAAGGAGTCTGAAGTTTTTGGATCCAAGTCGATGAGTAAATGTCCAAAGGGTAATTTTGTTGCTAACTCATAGCTTTCTTTTAAAAAACTTGTGTTGTTTAACTGTTTGCCAATATAGGTAATCTGCTGTATGTCTCTAGGTGATTTGAACAAAATGATGTGGGTTGTGTTCAGATCAATTGTTCTTGACCATTTACTCTGTTGGAATAAGTTATGCTTAACGTAAATGACGCAAATATTTCTATGACGTCCAGCAGTTGCGAGTTTCGAAAATTCTTTGTCATTAAAAATTTCCTCACAAGAATCGTCAAAAACAAGCAGACAGTTTTCCAGCTGTGAAATGAAATCAAATCCAGAAAACTTTGTGAAAAAAATATTCAAGTTACGCTCTATAGAGCTGAACTTTGGTTGCTCATGTTGATATAAGTAGTAAATGGATTTAAATTTTGGGTAAAAGGTGTTTCTCAGTAACATTTGGAATATGAGCTCAGTTTTACCACAGCAAGATGGCCCACAAACAGCCATGAATAGCCTATCGCTTGTTGAAATTATCTTGTTCATAGCTTTGGATTAGAAAGCGCGTAGCCAACTGTGCATGAAAGCAATGAAAACCAAAATGTTGACTCTTCACAATCAAGATGGAAAAACACAAGTTTAATCAAGGACACACCAATAAGAAACAGTATTATTACGATTTGAGTAAAATACACTACTTCTGATCGTGGTAGTCTAGAGTTACAAAATTTCCATGAGCGTCTCTCTTGATTTTCTTCATTGAAAACTAAATCATTCAAACCTATTCCAGCAGGCGAATCTATCTGGTCTTCTTTATCGCTCATTTTAAAAGACGTTTTGATCAAAAATGAATTAAAACATCAGTTTTTTTGGGTCAGCTCATTATTTTGTTAGTAACTCTCTCAACCATAAAAAATTCATATGTAGTATATCTAGAGTCTTTGTCCTCTTTCTTGTAAGTCACTTTGTAGTTCGATTGCATGCCATAATCCTTTGCATAGTAGACAATTGACTCCACGTTTCCTTTGTTGACAACCTGCTTGATTTCATCAGGGAGACTTTCGTCGTCCAGGGTCACTTGAACCGGTGCTGGCGACTTGTGAATAGGTAAAGGGGTTAGTTTCAGTCTTTTCATTTTCTCTTGTAAAGACATGGTACATTTGAAAATATTCAAGCAGTGAGAGATATTTTTTCAGCGTCTCAACCTCAGCTCCGTTGCAAAGAATTTGTTGTTTCCTCAGAATAGATTGCCCTCGTGATTCTGTTTTTTCCTCTCTGACCAAAGATAGAGTCATTTGATTATCATTCGTTACGCAACTGCATACTGTCAAACTTGGAGATAAATTCACTGAAGGAGCTACCTTCTCCACTCGACGGCTCATTGGTGGGCAGTGTTAGCCAATAGAAATAAAATAGTGCTTTTCTTTTAGCACAATGTTTTTTCTTTTGTTTCTCAGGTAAGTTGAAAGCGTGTAAAGTACAAGAAAAATGTTTAATCGGACGAGAAATTTCGTCAACTTTGGGGCATAAAAGAGTGTCCAAATCTACCACTTCCTTCTGTAATAGGGTTTGCAGTGATTCCGATTTCTCTTTTCCTTTTGCATAAAACTTTCCGGATGGAAAACGAAGTTTATTTGCGATAAAGATTTGGGATAGAAACCAGTAAGGATAACTCCCAGTGCTCCAAGATAAACCGTGTAAGAACCTACTAACCCACTGATGAGATTTCCTCTCACTAGCGGAAAGTGAATTGTATGGCAGTGGCGGTAGAAATAAGGTTGTATCTGAATAATTGTTTGAGCAAATCGACAACTCTTTAATTATAAAACCGGTCTTTTTGTGACGAAAACCTTCAAAATCTAAGACAACAACTTCAGAATTCAACATTCCAGCAAATTAAACAAATTCCTTTTAAACGTTTTCACGAAAAGGCAAAACGTTAGACCAGTCATGTGACCAATATAAGCGTTTGTGATTGGACAAGGTAAAACGTAGGAATATCCAGGGCCTTTCTGACTATGCTCTGCAATAAACCCTGAAGCGTCATGAAGTATTGCATGTAATCCAAGGAATTTATAAGACTTCAGGTAAGTGTCTAACGAGGAGTTGTCTATACCAATAAGACCACCATATGGTCTCAGCTTGAGAACTATTTCTAAGTTAATGTCTGGGTCCAAATAAAGACTTGCTGCCAAAAAGTATACAAATCGTTCACTATAATCCGGATAGTCAACTTTTATTTGTTTGTAAATTTCATGAATGTTTTTCAAATCTATGGTCGCAATGCTTGTCATGCTGATTCTCAAACAGAGAAATAAATAAACTAACAAAAGTTGCTTTTATGTATCAAAATAATCAAGTCAACAAAAAAATTTTTTTCTTGTTTTCAAGAAATTTTTTCTATCTTTTATAATAGAGACCTTATCTGAGAATATTTTCAAGTCAACAACAAATCAGTTTTGAATGCTCTTTCATAGAGCAAAATCCATTTCAGACCATTTTAGGACTTCAAAAAAGTTTGGAATTTTTTTCTCAAAAAATTGAAATTTTTCTGTTTCGACCCCCATACTGCATAGGTGAAAAAAGTGAAGTCAACAAAAAACCATTTTTGAGTGCTCTTTCATAGTGCAAAATCCATTTCAGACCATTTTAGGACTTTGAAAATCTTTGAACAATTTTCGAAAAAAATTTTGAAATTTTTCGAAAATTTTAGGCTTCTGGTGTCTTATATTGGATTTTTTATGTTTTCACCAAAAAGATTTAGTGAAAGTCTAACACTCAGCTCAGACCTAACCCTATATAGACCAAACAAAACTTGACAAGTTTAAACAATTCCAACTCTCCAAAATGGAATAAAAGTTCAACTTACAAAATGAATACCCTTCATGCGCGCGGTGGAAGAATTATTTCAAAACTTCCCATATATGAATACCCACATGAAACTTTCCCAAAAAATACAAGTATGGTAATCCGCCTTTTCACTAGAACAAAAAACTTTGACGCAAAATTCCGTTTTTCAAAGGTAGAAAGTCTTGTATGGGGGGTGGGGTCGGACCCCCCCCCCCCCCCCCCCTCTACAGTCATATGGCGGATTACCATACTACTGGCATAGCTATAGCATTTTTGCAAATTTACTTTTTCTGTGACAAAAGTGTAACTATGTTGACCCTTGATGGCCAACTCTCTCATCAAGCAGGAGAATGACTATGTTCAATAAGCAACTGAGGAGACGTATCAGCGAATTTGTTTTCAAATTTCACTTGTAGGTGGGTTGGAGCTCTATCAAGTTTGAAACATAAACAGACTAATTTCAGAACTGCTCTTGTACGACAGGCGAGGCAATTTAATTCAGGGGCTGTGGCATATATAATATTTTCTTTAAGGGTGCAAAAAAAGTTTACCATGCGGGCATTTGAACCATTGTCCTCCCGCTCTGTGACGAGAAGCACTGCCCTTCGGCTATCAGGCCCCTCTTCTTGCTAAGCTGCAGTCGATTTTATTTTAGCTTAACTTCGGAGTGAGAGCAATAGATATCACTCAAAAATAACGAAAGCGTGAAAAAGGCATTTGATAAATCAAAGAATTTTCTAGAAAACCGCAAAATGGTCAAGCAAAAAATTTGCATAAAAAGAGCAATTAACAAGTATATAAACAACTTCATTCATAAAGTTCAAATCTGCTCGAAAAGTGTTACAAAAGGGGTTACATACCAGCGCGCTGCCATTGCACTCAGGCGCGGAACAAACATTTTGCTATAACTTCAATCTTAAATTGATTTCAATACATCGCATTTTGGACTCTAATGCTTGCGAACTCAAAAAGAATAGCTGATCTCGAGAATTAGGTCAAGATTGGTGACCAGAATTCTACACCATTCAAGAAAGTTACAGGAAAAAGAAGGTTTATACACAGAAGTTGGACACTTTCCGTTATCTAGGTGGTCGCTTTAATTTTCCAGTAGTTTCTTGAAAAACTTAGACAAAATTTTGAGAAATTATTTGACCTCTACGGTGCCTTAGCAAAATAGATAGTAACAAATTTTGACGGCACGCCATAAATTTTACCTGCGGAGTACTCGACTTCGCCATCAAAAATAATTTAATAAGTTTTTTAAGGGAGAAAAATGTTGCTTGATCAAATTAAATTAGTATGCCAAATAAATTCATACAATAGGTGCACATTAAGCAAAAACAAAACAACTAAATCATGTATCCGTTGCAGCTACTCAGTTGTTATCATTTTAATACTCAAGGAGAAATTGTGTCATAGTGTTACATGTGTTGGGTGATCAGTAGTAGTTCACATCATAGCAGATCGGTCAGACCAATCAGATCAAAGCAAGAGAGAAAAAGAGAGCATTGAGTTTAGTAGTTTCACGCACTATTTGTTAACGGTATCATACTCGCACATTATGTACTTATCAGCTATCAGAGTCAATTTCAGAGTATAAGATCACTAGCGACTAAAGAACTCGTTATGTACATACAACATATTGTATAAAAATAAAACAATTCAATTCCTAACTGTAAAAACCAGCATCAAATATTCTATTTAGAACAATCATTAGAGAAATAGATAGATAACTTGTGTTTCGCATGTAAATGGAAAGAAATAGACAATGACAGAAGACATATGAGAAATTTCTGCAGATGAGAATAATTCGAACAATCACCAGCACAACATCCTGAGTTTCAAACTCAGCTGTGACTTTATTTAACTCTTTACTTAAGTATAACTTACCACATACAACAGCAGCAGCAGGGCCCATTCAATGAGCGGATGGCCTTTTTTATATCTATTGTACTATTCAATCAATCAAAATACTTCACTTTATATACTATACACTAACAGAAGCGACCGGTCAAGTTAATTATTTCACATTCAAGTTTGGAGCCAGCTCTCATAACACCATTCCCTCGTGTCATTTATCCCATTTAGTATAACCCCCTGATGACATTCCTTCACCATATTTATATATTCTGTTGGATTCTAGGCCAGCCCAGAGAACAGTTCCTCTTTGATCTTCACATGCTATTCACAAGAATCGCATGACCCTGTATATAGTTCACAAGAAATGTAATCATCCCGGGTTTCCGTTTAATTAATGAGCAGGGCAGAAAGGGAACTGAAAATCACGCTCTCACTCATTTTGAGTAGTACCACTTGATCATCAAAACAACAGAAAATGATGTTTGAAGCCAGCCCCGTAATAGCAACTCTACTTGCGTTAGTAGTCAGTTTAGTTTTTCGTCAAGACAGCATCATAATCTCAAGGTCATCTTCGACCACAATTCCATTGTACTGATTGCCTCTTCTCAGCATCCGCACGTTTGCAGCAGTGACGGACATAGTGGTCTCTTCAGTAGAAGCAACACCTGCAGAAGAGGTCGAAGCACTAGTTGGGGTTTCATTACTTGCAGCAACTGTAGACACCTGAATTGCACGGTCGGCATCAGCCGGAGTGGCCACTAAAGAGGTACGGCGCAACATATCACCACCCCCGCCTCTACCGACATCGTCTCCACTACCGTCGAACACTCTCCCGCCAACAGTACCACCACCACCACCACCTTTCACAGATAGCACCTCTCTTGGGCAGTAATCTCGAACAATATCTCCACGGCCACCAGGTGTTGCAGCAGTCATGAGCAGCTTCGTCTCAAATGCCTCGGCAACTGCTAGCTTAGAGAGATCGTAGTGGTGTCTGTTGGAGATTGCGACAGCTGCTACTGATCCAACAGATAATGGCGGCGCTGCTGTTGCGGCCATGTTGGTGCCTCCCTTAGTGGGTGTTCCAGCGGCATTAGGTGGGGTTGGAACCTGAACGGGGCTGTTTTTGCCACCGCTTCCTGAGCTCAGAGAGGAGAGGGGTGGGTGGAGGTACCTGAGAACTTTGTCCAGCATATGCAGAGGTCCGTTTAGGGTGATGTCTACCCAGCAAGGGCATTGGGTGATCTTGGCTCTCCGATAAGTCTCACCCCAGCCCTTCACAAAGCTAATTCTAACCTAAAACAATTTAACGCCAATTTCTGAGTTCCTTATTTCTGCCATCTGAGTTCCTTTTGAATAAAGTTACGAAATTCGCTTGTACTACATTTCAGATGACAATGGCTGCAGATTAAACTTCATAATGATAATACAGATTGATCGCTATCAAAACTAACAAATATGCTTGACATATACTTGCTAACTGTCCCTTGTAAAAACACAGTAAAAATTTCACCTGTTTTAAGATCTAGCAAAATAAAGGAATGAATATAAATTACCCCATGAAGCCAGAAAATAAACCAATATTTTCATAAGAGACAAACGACCATGTTCTGCTCAATCGGAAAGATTTAAGTTATAGGATTTAATAAACTTATTACTCGATTCAGCTGAAACAATGCGTGTATTAAATCTCAGGCACATCAAAGCAGCAACGAGAGGCCTGTAAAATGAACAAAATGGCTGAATTAAGTTTGTGACGGATGAATTGTCGAGTGGACGTCTAATTGACTTTGCTAAGAAAAACAATGCGTGCCTAAATGTGTGAAGGGATCCTGAAACAAGGCCCAAAGAAGTCCAGAAACGACAAGTAGGAGACTGATGACACTTACTTCCCGAACAAAATAGAAAAAAAACATACCCGGCAGATTGCCGGAAAATAGCCGCCGTTGATTCCCATAACTCTATTGGGATTGAAAGAAAAGAAAATATCAACAAAATTGAATTTTGTATAAAAACATTTTTAAGTGCGGTTTATTTTGATGTCATTTCGTAATTGAACAAACTCCAGTCTCTCAGTGAGAGGCTACAGGGTCTAGTATCAATACCAATAAGCATTATACTTATGAGAACAAAGTTCAAGTACCGAGCATCTCAAAATGGGCTTTATGGGTTTATCGCGTTTCTATTTCTGACTTTAATTTTTTAATACTGACTCTCTTCATTTTGAATTGCTTTGCTGAGCAGCTGCTGTTTAAAAGGATTTTGAGCAAAATGACAGACGAGTGAAACTAGCCTAGAGAAGTCAAAAAGATTTCACGAAAAATGTCGAAAAAGCGGCAAAATGGGTAAAGCGAAAAAAGTTCGACGAACTAAAAAAAACAGGAGCGCTATAATAGCCGGCTGAGAAGATGAGGGCGGCTATTAATAAAAACATAACCGACTAACGTCGGGCGAAATGCTCTCAAACGACCGGCGAGCGGTTGGCTTCGTCAGTAGCTAGCCACAGTTTAGTGAGACTAGCTTTATATTAAATGAAGGGGCGTAAGGTGAACGCAGCGGGGGTGCACAAATGGATTGCGGGGACTGATGTGGGGGCGGTGTTTGGGTTGGGGTATGGGATCAATTTCTAAGAACCGCCCTTCACACCATAAGTATAAGTCTCCAAAACAGTTTCTGTTAATCACATACTTGAAGACTAGTGGGCTGAACGGCTATAAGAGAACTTAACGCAAACTGGGCGCTAACTCTTTATCTCGTTTTTAAAGACGGAAGTCAAATGGGTCAGACAAAAAATCGGCCAAGCGAAAAATTGCAAAAAAAGACAAACAGGATTAAAATTGTATTAAAATAGGCTTTTGAGAGCAATTAACAAGTATAAATTTGCGTGTTTTTAGCGAGTGGTTGTTCGTTAGTAGCTAGAAACGAGAATGGGGTACACCGAGGTCTGATGGGGGGTATTAGTGGGGTGGGGGTAACAGCGCGAGGGGGGTGGGGTGGAGGCAATAGTGGGTGGGGGGGGGGGGGTCACCAGTGGACGGGTCTTCAACCTCTAAGAACCGCCTTTCACGCCATAAGTATAAGTCTCCAAAACAGTTTGTGCTGAAACAGAGTTGAAAGGCTCTAAGAGCATTTAATATCCGCTGGGCGCTACCCGTTTATCCCGTTTTTGAGGACGAAAAGTCAAAAGCATCAGACGAAAAATCGGTCAAGCGAAAAATCGCATAAAAAAAGACTGACAGGACTAATATAATTGCTACAAACTTCGTTTGCGAGCAATTAAAAATGTTACCGGCGTACAGTGGCCGACTGCATAGGGCTGCTATATTGAAATGATTTTTTAAATTATTCATTGATTCTTGCATTAACAAGTTCGAGATCCGATTCGTACATTTTTGTAAAATTCTTGATCGGTTTTTGATTGTTAGGCCTACATTAGGAAACTGTAAGAATTAGGCCTACATTAGGCCTACTTTTTAGAAGTAATTGCAAAACTATTGAATTAAATGTTCAACTACTGTTGAAAATACTACTGAATCGCAAAACTGAAAGCATTTAAACTGAAACGCATTTAGAAAGGGTAAACTCTTCAGCTTCCAAACCACCGTAAAGTTTAGAATTATTTAATGGATAACATACTTATCACCTCTTATAAGACAATCAATTACGTTTTGCGAAACGCTATCTTATATACTTGTTGTTCAGAACCCACTTAGTGGGCTGAGGAATTATATGCTCAAATGCCATTTTTTTGTTTAATTAATTTTGTCCGATCGATATTTGACGTAGAAAAACATGAGTGATATCATTAGACAGCCCACTGAGCATAGAATTGAAAAACAGTTTCTAGAACAGTTTTCGAAGAGTTATACAGGATTAAAGTGTTTGTGGGCATTTTAAAAAAAACTTAGTTCACTTTTTGCGTAATTTCCCAACAAATTCAAATATTTTCGTCCAATTATCATAATATTAGCGACAGATTTCGTGTTGCTAAAAACCGCAAGACCCTACAGCGAGCCTGTTATTAGTATCACTCTTATGTTGCCAATCAAAATTGTTTGGATTATATTGGGGAGCCATCATTTTTAAGTAAGATCTCCACATTTTTTTGTCTTTTTAGCGTCATAGAGAAATAAGAAAGAAGCAGCGATTATGGTAAAGATAGAACAGTAAGTGGAACAACAGAATGAGTCGTTCGGAAGCTTGAAAAATTTCAAAACTTTTAAAGCGGAGAAACTTTTTTTTAGCAAAAAGTCGGAGAAACTATTTCTTAATTGGGGCAACTTGACTGCCGTTTTCCACCTCTAAATACCTCTAAGCTGATGTATGTCCTCTAATGTTGTATAGATGTCATTATTTGAATCGATCAATGGACAGCAAATGATTTTCATAGCCCCTTGTATATCATAAATTCGTATCTCGCCTTGACATATTTTCGTAACTAGAGAATTTTTTAACTTTTATTCTAAAATGCTGTTTTGTTTGTTTTTGTTTTCTTGAAACTTATCTTGACTAAAAGAGGGCTTACTGGTGGTTTAAAAGAGACGAGTTAAAATATTGAATGTTTTCTTTGAGCAACTTTTTTGTTTTTAGGAATTTGATATTAGTAATGTAAAAATTCTGCTGTATTTTTGAAATCTTTTACTTTTCGAGGCCTGATAACTAAGGTTGAATAATGAGAGGACGATTGAGCTCTCTAAGGACACTTTTTATTTTGGATTTTTGGTTTTTATGGCTTGGATCCTGTTTTGAAAATAAGTGAATTTTGGAGATACAACTATTTCTTTTTCTTTTCTCATCAATAAAAGTCATTAATGGCAGGTACCAATGGGCTTTCTAACGAAACTTTATTGAATTTCAATAATGATTTTAGCCGATACGGCCACAATTAATAAAAAATCAAGTACTTTCAATTCGTTTGCCTTCAAAAAATATATTTTAAAAAAAATTTTGACAGCAAACATTTCCGACTTGAGAGTTTTGTCAAGTTTTTTGTTTCTGTTGTGTTGTCTCTTTCTCGATAACAAATAATGTATCAGATTTTAATCCAATCTTAGTGGCTTGGCGGTTTAATTTTCTAACCGGTTTAAATTTGATAAACCTGAGTCCAAGACTAATCGCAAAATGTTGAACAAGCTGGTGAAAGCTGTTGAATAAGCTGAGTAACTCACTTTACTTTTGAGAACTTGAAGTGATTTTTTGAATCTTCTCTTTATTTGTTGGTAATTTAATTGTCTTGTTGTCCTTCTCGTCACTTTGGTCCTAATTACAATTAAGAAACGATGTCGGAAGTTTTCAATTATTGAAAGCCATGAAGTGTAAAAAGCGTTTGAACTGCGTTTACGTGTTTTAAAACTGGGTTACATGTATTTAAATTTGAAGCCACAAATTTTCAGAAAAAAATGTGCTCAGCAAAATGCTTTGTTAATCTTTTCGTTATACTTTTCGAGCCGATTTTCGCAAAAATATAGCTGAAGCTGATCAATAGTGCTTATTTCTTCAATATGAAGCGATTTGTTTCGCAAAACTTCTTTTGTCCAGATTAATCTATTTCATTTTGCGTTTGGTGTGTGATGTATTTAGCTTAACACCAAAAAAATTTAACAATGAAACAGCACAAAGTTGGGTAATTAACATCTTCAATTTTGATAAACCGGAGTCAAAGATTTAACCGCAGAATGCTGAACAAGCTGTGAAAAAGTATACAGCAAAAAATTTAAAGCGAAAAAAAATTGTTCATCAAAAAAACTTTAGCAGGACAAGACCGGAATTATATTGCAAAGAATTGAATTAACTTAGGTTTTGATAAAGAACATTTTTCTAACATTATACAATGATATTCAACAAAGCTTACAATCAACAAAGCAAAATTAAAGAGAAAAACTTAAAAGATTTTGCTTCAAAAACAAAAATCTTATAAAACATTGAAATTGCAAGCCATCGAATGAGTACAAATTCAGCAATCTTGTTGAAATCATAACAGACAAGGCAAAAAGGGGCAGATATCAGAATCGCAGTTGAAATGTGTGAAAATTGCAGAATCGCTGAAAAAACACATTTACATACTTAAATCTTTCATCGCAACACAACATACAACATTGGAAGTAATAAAACAACCATTAAAAGTGCATTATTAAAGCAGGACAAAACAGCAAATGAAGCAAAGACTCAAAAATTCATAGTAACCTTTCCCAAAACAAATACCACTTAAGTCAATGAAAACGGTAGAAAAATTTGAAGTCAAAGAAATGACAACAACAACGTCTCACTAGACGGCCAATCAGAAATGTTTCGAGACTAAGCGACCAGACAAGAAAAGCAATAAAAACGGTCACCACTCATCAGTCCATATTATTGAAGTTAAAAAAAACTAACAAGATGAGCTCATGTTGTTTATTAGATTCACTTATTCATTCATAAATCAGAAGGGTGGAAAACATCGCTATTAGTTTTTGAAAAAATGTGTCAAAGTCATAGAAAGCATCAGCTGAGAGCAGAAACGGTAAGATCGATTATTGAAGCCTCAATAGCTACCAATGATTGATCTGATGATACGATAACAAAATCTGCAAAATTATCTTAATACTTAAAAAATTTGGTAAAAGTTTTTGAAAACAAATAGTGTCGAAATAACGAAAAACATAACTAGGAACCCAAACTATTATCTGCATTCATTTACTCCTCATTATCAAACGATGAGATCCATCATTATAAGGACTAAGTGATAACACGACAAAACTACAAAACTAGGCAAGACAACAAAAGGAACTAAAAAATAGGCAAGATTAAAAATTAGTGACATTTTGAAAACAGTTGTGACAAAGTAGTTAAAACCTTTAGATATCAATGGAAAATATCAATTAGCTTAATTAAAGAGCAAATCACAATCAGTCATGAACGACACTAAGAGACAGTACAACACAATCAAATAAACGGGTAATACAAAAAAAACACTGATCTTTTTTTTCTAAAGAAACTGTCTATCATATAGACCATTAACTACCCTTTGCTGAATTGAAAATACAACTGTACAGTATTAGAAAATGAATTTTAAAAGAATTAGTAAAAAAACTCCGGAGAAAAACATTAAAATATAAGTCGAATTGCTATACGAGATATTCGCCTTAAAAACCAAAATTCCTTCAAACAACAATTTCTCCTTCCAATTTAAGGTAAATTTCAAAACATTACGCTTCATCCTTATGCTCTACTTCAATGAAATTAAATTCACAACTCGAAGTAGAAAATTGACCACGATAACAGAGAAAATGAACTTTCTACTTAATTTCAAAAGTTGTTTTTGAAACAACTGCAAAATTAGCAATGGAAAATAATATGACGAAAACTGATAAATCACTTGATAAAATTTATAAACAAATTGAGACTCCGACTCAACTACAGGCAACAGAACTTGCGACGCCATTACTTTTTCATTCATTAAGCAACTAACAATTGACAGAAACACCATAAAAATATTTTATATAAAAACCCGAGAAAAAAAAGGACAAAGTAAAAAAATACTCTTCGAAATTCTTGAATAAAGATATCCAGAAAATGCAAAAACGCTCCTTTTTTGAGAAAAAACATTACTTGTTCTGCTCAAACATTTACCAACCCAAGAACTTACAGAAACATTCAGCAATAAAAATCCACAGAACGAAAAAAAAAAACGAAAATAAGAAGTTTGTATTAATTATTTCAGTAAAAAGTGACCTGTCTAACCTTCAATTTAGGAGCAAAACTTAGTGAATAGTTCTAAATTAAAGATTGAAGAAGAAAAACTAGCAAGGAGCACAGTATCAGAAGAAAAATTCAAAATCAAACCGGCCTACGACGGACAAATTGCCCTCGGACGATAGGGCAATTTACTTCAGAGGGAGAGTAGCCTAGATAATTTTTAATGCGTTCACAAAATTCTGACGTAGGAAGTTTCGAACAACTAAATTCCGACGTATTAGACTGACGCATTCGCCACTCGGCTATCAGGGCCGTGTGCTAGCTTGTTATACAATCGCTTTGTTCTGACAACAATTGATTTCTGGAAAGGAGGGTAGTTCACCCAAAATTTGGATCGTTGAAAGCGCCGTTATAATAACCGGCTAAAAAGATGAGGGCGTCTAATAATGATAGCTTACTTATCACGTAGTATAACGTAGTCACAAGTGCCATAAAACACGATTCAACAAAAAAATGAAACTGTATCCAGAAGTCTGTCACTGTTCCTATTCATCTTATATAAACCATTAGACGGTCAAATGAAGATCATACAAGCTATACTTGAATAAATCATTTCGCGATTGAAAAAAATCTTATCCGATCAAGTTTTTGCGGACCAGTGAACAACCAGTTTCAACTTAATGTTCATTATTTTATCCCAACTATCTTTGCATTCACTTTAAGATCGTATCAGATGATATAATCTTATGAGATCTTATAGGATAAAATTAACATTAACATCGTCGAACATTAATATCGTAAACACTATGAAAAATAAAGAGATTTTTCACGATAGAATTTCTCAAATCACTGGAGTTGCTGACAATTAACTCTAATATACTGAGGAAGCGATATATAAGCGATGAAACAAGTAGTTGAGCTTTTCGCCCATTTTTTCATGTTTTAGCACTGAAGCCGTTAACTTATCGGCCCAAAATACCATAAGTTGGTTGGTATTGAAAATTAAGAGATTTGTCTTATTCGCTTTAAATTGAAGCCATATCAGCTAGTGTAAAATAGCTTACTCAAAACTTAGTTCGAAGCGGACACCGTACTTATAACGGTGTCAGCAGATGAAGGGGTGATTTAACAATCAGTCACTCTTTTTTGGAACATAGCTCGCACCAATTTCACTCGGAACATTTTTAACGTCTCAACATATCATTAGGATTGCAATCTCAAGCTAGTTCAAGTTATTGATTGGTTACATAGGACAGGTGCTACGCTATAAGAGTTTCTCTTGTATTGTCACAAATTGTTTCAGTTACACGAGAATTTGTCTCAATTTATATGATATTGTCGCCCTCAGCCAACGTTTTTCATGGCTCACACAAAAATACGTGACTTTTCATGACCAGATGAAAATCATGACACAATTTTCTATGTGATTCCCCAGCCATTTATTGTGTGAGCCTTTTCTACTAGAATAATTGTGTGAAAATAGATGCGATAATTATGATTGTAGGTATTGGCCAATTGGGGGATTGATGAGATGAAGTATTGATGTACCTGACACATGGTGCTCATGTCATAGACGCGACTGTAGCTGTACTCTTCGACACGTAGGTTGTACTGGATGGCCCTGGTGAATGTCTCCAGGCGGAAGACGCAGGCAGAGGAGCCAGGAGGAATCTTGACTACGGTATGGGGTGCAAAGTTGTAGTCAGAGTTGAAACAGTGGCTTTGGAAGAACACTGCGTGTTGACTCACACATTCAACGTGCATCTCTTGAGACACCTCGTCCCAATACAATTTGATGCCTTGGTCTATAATATTCATCACATAACAAGCTTCAAAACGATCTGTATACGTTGCGGGTCATATAGTTGTTCGGACCACAATTAGTGGGGGAGGAACTATATACTCAAATCGTTCTTTTGTTCTATCAATTTTGGTCGATTGATAAATTGATCGTAAAGAATTGTGAGCGGTATCATTAGAAAGCTTTTCAAGCGTAGAATTTGAAATTAAAAATATTTTTCTGAATTTTTTTTCGAGTAGTAGAGGTTTGAAATTTTTGAGAACATTTGATATTTGGATGTGATTTTGCTCACTTCCAGTATCAATTTTCACAATCAATTTCTGAATCAAAAAGCTTGTTAATTAAAACAAAATAAATAAAATAAACAAGACAAAAATACAAAATTTTCGCAAACTAACAAATAAAAGCGAAATTCAAAATTTCACTAATATTTTTTGAAACTTAACAGAATATAATTCATAGAAAGCATTAGCTGGAAACGATTGAGTCAATAATGAAACTAAGTGATAAGACAACAATGACCAAAAACTCGCACAACTAAAAAAAATCGACAATTTTCATAAATACAGTTAGTTTCAAAGTCAAATAAACCAATATCTTTGAACTGATAAAATTAAATCAATCAACATAATCTGCATTAGGAGCCTATGAGATCTTTAACTAATATGATTAAGCGATAAGCCGACAAAAATTTCGACAAAAAACGCGAAAAACAAATTTTTGAAAACAAATATGGTCAAAGACATGGAAAACACTAGCTATGAGCTCACACCATTAATTAGGTTCATTTATCTCTGAGTTGCAACCAACAATGCCTGTCGCTACTGATTAGCAACCAACAATGCCTGTCGCTTCAAGCAAATTCAAATATATGTATCATATTCATGGAACTCAAGAGCAGAAACAATGAAACATAACCGACCAAAGTCGGTCAAATTGCTCTCAAACGACCGGCAAGCGGTTGGCTTTGTCAGTAGCTAGCCACAGTTTAGTGAGGCTAGTTTTAGCTTAATTGAAGGGGCGCGAGGTGTGGGGGCGTTGTGAGGGGGGATGGGGTGTTTGTCAGCCTCTAAGAACCGCCCTTCACACCATAAGTATAGGTCTCCAGAACAGTTGCTGAGAATCGCATACTTGGAGACTAGTGAGCTGAAAGGCTCTAAGAGCACTTAATGCCCGCTGGGCGCTACCAGTTTATCCCGTTTTTGAGGAAGAAAAGTGAAATGGGTCAGACGAAAAATCGGTCAAGCAAAAAATCGCATAAAAAGACCGACAGGATTAATATAATTGCAACAAACTTCGTTTGAGAGCAATTGAACAGTAGTCTAATTGCCGCCTGCAACAATTGCTTAAATTGTTTAAATATCAATTTCTCACTCCACTTTAATTGAAGCTACTCGGCAAAAACCACGCTTCAGACCTGCTTGCTTTATCGCTTCCTTTACTACTCAAAGTGATTAAAATCACAACTTTAATTACTTCTCCCTGACGCTAAAAAGACAAAAAAGTGTGCACACCATTGCCGCACGAAAAAACGACCGCACACCAATACTATACAAATACTATGGATTGTAAAAAAGCAAGGCAAATCCTCAATAACAATCCAAAGAATCTCGTCTTCGATCGGCGTTTTTCCTGGTAAGCCATACATCGAGATACTAAAATGTTAAACAAGGTAACTCAAAACATAGCCGGAAGATTGCCATAATAACTGCAAAATAGACTTGAGTGCCGTATAAGAGAGATAGAGAGAGACAGATATAAGTTGAAAATGTTATCGACGACCCTCAAAAAAACCATGTTAACATTCAGCGTCAAATTGTTCAAGCTCGTTAAAACTCATTCCACAGAAGCATTTATATCAGGGATCTTTAATACAAATGAGCTCTTCTGATCTTAATCTAATTCAAATTTAAGTTTTAAAGTGCAAAAGTCATTGAGTGAGGCGTCACATAATATCAATATTTAATCAGGCAAATAACCTAAAAAACTTTTGCTAGAGAGAGAGAGAGGGAGAGAGAGAGAGAGAGAGAGAGAGAGAGAGAGAGAGAGATGACTTCACGTGCTAAAACAAAGTTAGTGAGAGGAATAAGTCTTTCAGTAAATTTGACTTTCAGCTTTGCTGTATGAAAAAATTTACAACGAAAAAGCGTCAAACAACAAATCTATGACCTTATAAGCACAAAAAGACAAATCATGAAAAAATCAGAAAATTTAGTTTGCAAAAGTCTACTTTTTGAGAAACAAAATAAATTTAGCTTTTATCAAAATATTGACTGCACGCATACTCAGAATTATCACAGTACAACAACCTAGTGGGAATCAATGGCAGAAAAAGCAAAAATGAGGCAAAAACTAACAAATTGGAGAAAGAAAATTGAAAATCAGTGGAGTCAATGGAAAATAAATAACTAAATTTCATTAAACTTTAGAAGTCGTAAAATATCTTTCAGGAGTAATGGCTGAAAAGGAAAATACAGCCACAAATGAAGACAAGATACACAAATTCACTTAAACAATTCGGAAACAGACGGTACCTCAAAGAATTGAAAAAGTAAGCGAAAAATTGAAGGAATAACATTGACTCAAATCACGCCGTATCTTGAGGCCAAATAGAACTGTATTTTCTGTGAGAGTGAGCGACAAGACTATTAGAAATACAAAATCAAAGTAAAAATAATTTTTTTTCAAAATGAAGTGAAAATCATTTATGAACTCGAACACCTAACAGGATGCACTTTTTCCTCATTAGCAACCAATGGAACCTGTCAAAATTGAAACTTAAGACAACAAAAATACCAAAAAAATACAAAAACTAAAAACCTGGCTAATACTTTTTGAACATTAAGAGTATAAGAGTTACCGAAAACATTAGCATCAGACTGAAAGAATTTTTGGGTTAAACAAACTTGATTAGCAAACGAAGACATCTTTTTTACTGAAGAGTGATAAGACAGCAATAAAGACAAAAAATACAAGCAAAAAATCACTGAAACTTTATGGAAATTCTGGATTATGAACGCCTTTGAAAAACAATTACAAAAACGGTCATAATCAAACAATTTTAGTTAATTTTTGAAAACAGGAAGTGTCAAAGTCATTATAACTTGAAGCTTTGAAATAAAAACACGATAAACTCCGACATGCCTAATAAGAAAGCCAATGAGAACCATCATTAAGGAGATTAAGTGACAGAACAACAAAAAATAATACGGGGCAATATAAATAATAATGGGGCAAAATCTGAAAATACAGCTGCCAGATCGCCAGAAAAAAGCCGCAAAAGCTTCGTAGAGCTGCAATCTCAAAAAGATAGTAACAGAAACAGACCAAAAAATTTCTTTTCGTCTAAGGTTTTATATTTTGATAACGAGGTTTTATATTTTGATAACAAATCCGTATAAGTTTTTTTCTTCTATTAGCTTCTCTCTAATAACTTTCATTTAAAGTGACACGCACTCGCTTGACCCTAACTCTTTAAATAAAAGTAAAGAAAAGTCAGTTTCAGAGTCAGGAAGTCATTTTTGAGAGCGAGTTAAGTCACACGTGACAAAAACAAACACACAAATGAACAAAAAAACTCACCCCAATAAGAGCGAAAAATGACGTCACGCACGCAACTCGGTCGAAATTGCATGAACGAATTAACAAACATACCCGGCAGATTGCCGGAAAATAGCCGCCGTTGATTCCAATAAACATAATTGGGATTGAACGAATAGAATATATTGAAAAAACATTTTTGTACAAAAATATTTTTTAAGTCCGATTTATTTTGATGGCATTTCGTAGTTGAACATACTTCTGTTTCTTAGAGAGAGGCTACAGGGGCTACTATCAACACCAATAAGCATTAGAGGTGGTAACTAAGACTTATAGGAACGACGTTCAAATAGCGGGCATCTAAAATTGGGCTTTATGGGTTTATCCCGTTTCTATTTCTGACTTCAATTTTTTATACCGACTCTGTTCATTTTGAATTGCTTTGCTTAGCAACTGATGTTCAAATTCACTTTTAGCAGAATGAGACAAGAGAGAAACTAGCCTAGAGAAGTCAAAAAGATTTCACGCAAAATGTCGAAAAAGCGGCAAAATGGTAAAGCGAAAAAAAGTTTGACGAAGTAAAAAAAAAATACGAGCGCAATAATAGCCAGCTGAGATGAGGGCGGCTATTAAAAAGCAGATTAGAAGTGATTATGACGTCATATGATCGTAACAAAAACCTCGACGACGAAATAAAACGTAAACCGACAAATGTCGGAAGAATTGCTCTTGAACGACAGGCGAGGCAATTTAATTCATGGTCTTTAGTATAGATCAATTTTTTTATGGGTGCAAAAAAACCTCCACCCCACCGGGATTTAAACCACTGACCTCCCGCTCCATGCCCACCCGCACAAACCACTGCGCTACGAGTCACTTAATTTTCCTACGCTGCAACCGATTTTATATTAGCAACAAGCTTTACTTCGGAGCACTTGAGATCACTCAAAAATGATGAACGAAAGCGTGAAAAAGTCACTTGAGAAGTCAAAGAATGTTCTAGAAGAAAAGCGCAAAATTGTCAAGCGAAAATTTGCATAAAAAAGACACACACGTTTACAATAATTGCTATGAACTGCGTTCAAGAGCAATTAAAAAAAACCAAAAGAAGGCCAATAAAGACCCAGCTATCGCTGTGCGGCTAGTAAAAAAAAGTTTTTTCGAAAGCAGGTTGTCTCGAAGTAGTTAAAACTATCCAATACGAAAAAAAAGCTGTCTTACAGCTGTCTGTAATTAGACTGACAGAAGAATTTCAAAATAAGGAAAGCCAAAAATTGCTAATATTTTCCCGAAAACAGTTGCTGTCAGTGTCAGTAGAGCCATTGAGATCTATTATTGATGACAAAACATGCCAAATACAAACACATCAGCTTTGATTTATGAAGACAAATAGTGTCAAAGTCTTAAACAAGCATTGATTTCATTTTGAGGGCTTTGAACAAGTGCAACAAAGAATTATTGGAACAAATGTATGGCCTTTTAAAAGCATTCATAGAGAGAAAACTGCGGAAACAGAAGTCAAAGTGCCGCACGTGAAGAATATTTTGCTCTCGAAAACCGAAAATCTGTTTGAACACCATTGTCTCACTTCAATTTAGATAGCACTTTTTATAAAAAGTCACGTTTTTCAACTCAATTTTTGCTCGTCTTACTACGCGAGCGTGACTAAACTTACTACTCAAATTTGAGATGTCAAATCAGAAAATCGGCAAACATTTTCAAGTTTACTCCATTTTCTTCAACAAAAACAACTCGAAACAAAAGTCAGTTAATTTGAAAAACCACTAAAACTGCCAGAACAATAAATTTCAATTACACAATTCCACAAATGCTATAAAACATTGATGGAAAATCCAAAAACTGCTAAAAGCTTAAAACAAGTTAATATGGTTAAAACAAGGTAAAAAATTTAAATCTTAAAGTGCAATATTTGCTTCAGAAGGTCAGATGCTTCAGATGGAGTATTAGTAGTCTAGATAGTTGAGATTAACTCCTTTGACTGAAAAAAAATTGGAGTTAAAACTAAAAAACGCATCAAAAAGCCTCATGTGATCAAAAAATTACGCGCGTAGCCATTATTTTTCAAACCTACTTTTCTCTCTCTCAAAAACGACATATAAACACAAACCAACAAATGTCGGAAGAATTGCTCTTGAACGACAGGCGTGGGGAAAAACATTTAACCCCACCGGGGTTCGAACCACTGACCTCCCAATCCATAACCAGATGCACTGCCCACTCGGATATCAGGCCCTACTTTTTGTTATGCTGCTAACAATTTTATATTAGCAACAAGCTTTACTTTGAAGTGAGAGCAAAACAGATCACTCAAAAATAAAGAACGAAAGCGTTAAAAGGTCACTTGAGAAGTCAAAGAATGTTCTAGAAGAGAAGCGCAAAAACGGTCAAGCAAAAAATGTGCATAAAAAACCAACACGTTTACAATAATTGCTATGATAATTGCTATATTGCTTCGTTCAAGAGCAATTAAAAAACTCGCTCTTCTCTTCAATTTGTTCAGCCGTTTGACCTTAGCACTTAGTTTTCACGTGCAGCATTGACTTTTACATCTTGTTATAAATATACTCCAAAAATTGCTCCACCAATACTCCTCTTCGAGTCAAAAAGGCACAGCAATAAAAATTCCAATTCGTTTTTATCGTAAAAAGACAGTACGCCAATACAATCCAAATACTTTGGATTGTAAAAACACCAGAAAACCGCTATAAAGCTACGCTGAGCGTACAGCTTCGCAGCTTTAAAAACACAAACCAACTACCGTCGGAAAAATTAATTCAGGGGCTGTAGCCTAGATAAATTTTTTTCATGGATGCGAAAACATCAGCCGACGGCAGGATTCCAACCCCACCCTCCTAAGTCCCCAGTTCCTTTCAAGGCCTTGCAATAGTGTCTCTAACAATCTGTTTTACTTGAACTTCATTTCAAACTTCATTTTACAAACTTCATTTCGGAGTGAGAGCAATTGAAACCACTCAAAAGTCAAGAAATGCGTGAAAAAGTTACTTGAGAAGTCAAAGATTATTCGAGAAGACAAGCACAAAACGGTTAAGCGAAAAATTTGCATGAAAAAGACACGTTTACAATAATTGCTTCTCATTCGAGAGCAATTAATAATCCCTCTATGATAGCTCGCTTCGTTGAGGGCAGCTATTATAAGTCAGAACACAGATCCTCGTCCCATTTCAGATGTACAAAGAGTATCGGTTGAACGAAAAAGATCTCACAATATCAGCCAAACTTTGCAAATTTTCTGGTTTTCAAACGTAACCCACTAAACGTCGGAAGAATTGTCTCGAACGACTAGTGGGAGCTCTAATCAATTGCAGCCTGCTTCAGTCGGGGGAGGGCGGAGAGAGGGGGAGCCTAAATGGGACTAAGAAGTTCAATAGTGGGCTTCAAATAACCACATTAGAGGTTAACATATACCACTATTAAGTTTTGAAGTAAAAAATGACTCCAGTTTCGGCGCACTTTTCATTTGACATTTAGTATTAAATTGCCGCCAATTGAGTTCAACTGCTTGAAATTGTGATTGAGAGAGAATTTTAGATCACGCGAAACGCAAAAAGTCAAGGGCGTAAAAGTCATTCGAAAAGTCAAAATTGTCGAGCAAAAATTTTGCATAAAAAACACACACGTTTTCAATAATTGCTATGAACTTCGTTCAAGAGCAATTAATTACAGGTGAAAAAATCTGATTAATTTTTACCCTTTCCATTCTCTAAATAAGTTAGATATCCTAGTCCTCTTGGGCCTTGCGTCGAAACATTTCGGCCAAGGGACTACATGTCAGGGCTCTAAGTCCCTCGGTTGACATCTATTTTTTTGCAAAGTAGATAAGATACTTATGCTCACTTACCAATGACACGCCTGATCTGCCTTGTAAGTTGATCCCTGGAGGTTCGGTTGATGATACCCAGACAGAATCTCTGGGAGCTGGAGGGATCAGTGAGTCCATCTATCTGGAACTGGTTCTCATCAGCTTTGTAAGTCTCGCCTAGCTTCGTCTCCCCTTCATAGTAGGCCACGCTACACCAGTGACGAACCGGCTCGTACTTCACTACCTGAGAATAGGATACATTATGCTCCAGATACGAGTCAGCAAAACCAGAGGTGACAGAAACAGGCGCTAATAACGATGATGGCGGTGTCGGATGTGGAGGCTTCAAGTCCTCCGACAGTCCGGCTGTGTCGGGCGACTGGTTATGGTTGGCATGTTGAGCAGGTGGGGGATTGCTTTGCATTGATGAGGGGAGGTGTGTTGTGCGGAGCGCCGGGGCAGCGGTTGGAGCACCATCTATTGCACTAAAGTGAAGGTGTTGGTGAAGGTGAGGCGGCTGAAGGTCATCCACTGAGGATAGCGAGGAGGAGTCCAGCTGGTGTAGACTGTCAATCGTGGAAGTCACTAAATTCTGTTGGATGCCACTTTCTGACGTTACACTTGCATTTGTATCATTATACGCGGCCAATGACACACTGGATCTGGTGCGAGCCACCTCGTAGTGACGAGGGTTTATACATGAGGAGGAACAGTTCCTTTCCACGCCCTTGTAAAAGGAGAATGCGCAGTTGGAACCAGTGGCCGGTTTGAGAGTTGCTACAGAGACAACCTGTGGATTGACCAGCATCTTGTAGAGAAACAAATGCGGGTACAGCCTCTCATTATTGATCCAGATGTGCTGATCAGGTGGCCTAAGCAAAACTGCATTCAAATGCTCCAAAATCTTACGAATTACTCGAAGTGAAGTGACTGGGGTATTTACTTTGATACACTCTGGTATTCGTTTTGCGGTAACTATGTCATATTTAAAGGTCCTGGACAACTTTTTAAAATCAAATCGGAAGCAACCTTTATTTCGGTTATTATTACAAATTTTTAATTATAACGGGATTATCATAGAAGTTTTGTGTAATCTCAATTTTCATTTTTTTCCGCAACATTTGGACGCTCCCAAAAAGCGCAAACGCATGCCTCTGATTGGTTAAAATGAGTCTTTTTTGCCGGTGTTTTGGTTCTTGACTCCGGTACACACTGATATGGAACAATTTAATTTTTAATGAGTGGTGAGAGATTTGCAGCCCTATAATTAATGAGTTCCACACATCAACCGCGCTTTGATCAGTTGGGTCATCATTTATATGTGGATAAACGAGCAAGATTATTCATCAAATAGTTGTTAATTGTACTTTTTCTAGTGACCACATTATACTTTACGAGTTCAAAATGGATAATTTTGATCAGCTTGAAGGTATTCAGGTATCCTAACAAGATTTTCTCAAGAATAGCTGATTTTTTTAACGGTTTCGGACTTACCAAGTTGAAGCAACTTACCAACAGACCCGTCGTAGCTTTAGTTAAGAAATTAGCGCGCCAGTATACATGGATTTGTCAGATGCCTCCGCAAGAACAAAAAGAAATTTCATTTGTACTTGGAGGATGGGCGGTTCGTGTTGAAAGGGTGGATTGAAAGCAACAAGCACCAGAAAAGAGCAGAAAAAATGGAAGATGGTCCGCTTTGAATAAGTTCCAGAGTTGGAAGCTGCTCTTAAAGCTGATGACGTTGAGTCTCAACTGTCTTAAAGTTAGCAACCTGCGATGATTATTTTTCATCAACTCGTACTAACAATAAACCTGGGCATATCTGAACCTAAATCGAGGAGTTTGAGAGCGGTGTTTTAGGAGATGTTGCTATTGGCCTTGACCATAAGACAAGTCACAAATTTGACGCTTCTGAACAAGCGTGAGACAATTCTTTATTCTAATGGGGATGAGATTGAATCAATAGGAAAAGGTCAAGATGCGAGAGAGAATGAGTCAGTCATATCTTTTGTTGAAGAAACTGTCATAGCTGATGAGCCAAATGAAACTGAGACTTGTGTAGAGAAAAGCAGTCTTCCTATAAAAAAACGTTAAGTTAAAAGAAAATGTAAAGAGCCTTGACAGCAAAAGTTATCCTTGTCGCACAAAAACTGCCTGCGCTACAAATGAGGATGAGGGCAAGTGTAAAAGAGTTGATGATGAGCAGAACGTTTAAGAAAGTGCTGGAAGTACAAGAGAATACTTCAGGATTAGGACACAAAATGTTCCAAATTTGTGAAAACAACCGAACTGAAAACAAGATCCCACTTCGAAATTGCGCGGAAGAGCTACATGCGGGCTTTAACCCATCGTCGGGCAAAGACGCCCTGGACTGATGACGAGAAAAGTTTAATTAACGAGTTTACAGCAATAACAGATCTACCGAACAAAAATGACGTCAAGGACAAAGCTCAGGTACTTCAAGGTAAATACAAGATGACATTCACGGATGATCAAACAGAACGTTGGTATCAGAAAATCAACTATTCCCTCAAAAGGTATTTCGCTAGACCAAAAAATCAGCCACCGATCATTCCAACGTATGGAGTCAGTCTTCATTCTTTCCCAAAGAAGAACTAATTTGCTGCTGTCCAACTCGCTATCATAGACTTAATCTGCACTCAATGAGCGAGACAGAATGGTTTTTTGGCGAATCTTTCGTGAAAACTCGGTTACTCTCAATGAGCACGGTGACTCAATTTTTTTCGAATCGATACACAAAACAGCGGCTAACTTTCATGATTTGTTTTGCACCATTCTTTTATTGTTTAACTCAGCACTCATTTATCGAGATTGAGCACAGCTAGTTCAAATTTTTTTTTGCGCTTGTAGTTCTTTGCGCACTTTTCACATTTGACTTTAGTAGTGAGCTGCAGTCACTTGAGTTCAGCTGCTGACACTAGTCAATGAGAAATTTAGTTAACGCAAAAAGGAAAAAGTCAAGCGCGCAAAAGTCAGTCAGAAATTCAAAACATTGAAGCGAAAATTTTGCATAGAAACCATAGGAGTACAATACCGGAAAAGACTCCTTTAGAAATCGTGCAATAGAAGCTCATAGCAATATATAGTCAGAAACTACCAATTTTTAATCAGGAATGTGGTTAGGTTTGGCGGGGATAGGTAGATAGATAGAGGGCAGGTAGGAGCGGAGGGGGGGGGGGGGGGGGGGTTGTATGTAGTTGTGGGTTGTAGGAAGTAAATGGGTGCCAAGGGAGGTAGTTAGGAGGTAGAGGGGCTAGGTAGAAGCAGGGGTCAGTGGAAGTAGGGAGCTGAGGGGTTCAGGTGGGGGGATAGGTAGGAGGGAATTACATGTAATCAAAATGCTGTTAAAGACCTTTTTGCTTTGAATATTACAGCAGTTCCTAATTACAATCCAATACCAACACTTAGCTACTGTTAAAGTCCAATATTCAAAAACAGAAGTCAACTTTCAATAACAGAGGTAAAATTTCAAAATGAAATAATTCAAAATACAAGTCATACACAAATATGCTTCAGCTAAAAAAACTTAGCAGTCCTCAATTACAATCCAAAAAAAATGAATTAACTAATGAACTGAACTTCAACATTTTCTGAGAAACATCATAATGTCAGTAAAAAAGGACGCAAAACTTTTCAAAAACTAAACAAAGCATTCAATTTCACAAAAAAAACTAGTGTCGTGAAGATAATCGACAATAACCAGTTTTAAACACTAACGACCCTACGTATCCTAGGAAAACAACATTGACAAAATCAATGCGACAAAACGGCGCAAAAACAAATTTGAAAAAAATAAGGATCTTTTTTAAAAGTAGTGGCTCCAAAGCATAAATACACGTATCAATATAACAAAATCAATTAAAGCAGCATAGCCAACAATTTTTTTCAAATGTCATTTAAAAAACACCAATTGATAAATACTCCGAAATTCACAAAAACAATTCAAAAAAATTAGTATCTGACTCGTCAAAAACAGGAGCTGAATACAACAGCTAATATTAGCCAAAAAATCAAAACTGAAGTAACACTGCACTTAAAGGCCAATAAGAATTTAGCGACTAGACCACAAGATAAGCCACAAATAACTAATATTTTAAATTTAATTATTTAGACCAGTTGACGCCTCCGCAGCAACCAGTAGAACGTTTTTAATAAAGAAACAAATTGATAAGACATAAAATGCACAAATACAGCCAGAACTCAAACGTTCGCAAATATTCTTTGAAGACCAATAATAGTATTAGTTAAACAAACCGCTAGCTAATAGCTTGAAGCCTTAATTCGGTTCACTGACGTCTTAATAGCAGTCAAGGTGACATGCCCTTCAGGAGACTAATTGATAAAACAAAGGTGCAAATTCTGAAACTAACCATTATTTTTTGACAACATAAGTCTTAACGTCAAAGAAAGCTAAGGACTGAACAATTAATTTGATTCACTTATGCCTAAATAGCTATCGTTGAGAGCTGCCAACCAATGAGAGTAATTGACAAGACTACAGAAATAATACAATACGAGCATGCGTTAAAAATGGCCTAATATTGTACCATAACAAATGGTTTTAAAGCAAAAGAAAGCACAAGCTGCCTGTTCAGGGATTCAAGCATTTGTAAATAAAAGAAAAAACATGTTAAGTTTTGAATAACACTTGCAAGCCCGCAAAACCATAACAAAAATTCATTAACACGCAAAGAAGTTTAAAAGAAGTTAAGGTTTATGTTTCGCACCGACTCGAGCTCGAACCCATATCCCTCCTTTAACAGCCATCAGCCAAAAGTCTCACCACTTACGCCATCTATGCGTATTTCACTTGTCTTTTGCTTTCTACAAAAAAACTTCTGCACGATGGCGTTTGTGACTTGCTTGTTTTTACTACACCGAATGCTTAATGAGCACAAAAAATGTGCATATCTGGAGCTAAATTATGATGGTAAAGCGTGTCTCAACGCATTTGTTACGCTAGGTTGCACAATTATGGAACCCTAAAACATGCTAGGATAGGGGCAACGTTGACTATTGAGCTCAATTGCGGCTGATAATTACTATGAAAGAGGAAGATTAGACAACACGACTAAAACCGCTCAAAACTTTCATAGCAATTTTATGGATAATGGTAAAAGAAAAACAATTCAAACTTCAGATTAGCAGTCCTCCATCTTACCAACTGCGCAATAACCACTACAAATCACCGTTTTTCGGAATCTCTTTTATCTGATCAAGAAACATATTTCAGATTGTGAGCATTTGAGATCACGCAAAAATCAAAAAGTAGAGCGTGAACTTAGTCGAAAGCTAAGAAAGTTCTAAAAAAGCGCAGAATTAGCAGTCCTCATCTTACCAAAAGCGCTATAACCACAAACCACCGTTTCTCAAAATCGCTTTTATCTTACCGATAAACATATTTCAGATTCATTTGAAATCACAAAAAATCAAACAGAAAAGCGTAAAAAAATTAGTTGAAAGCCAGGAGTGTTCAAGAATAGCGCAGAATTTTTAAAGCTAATACTTTGCAGAAAACCACACTTTAACAATAAATACTTCAAACTTTGTTCGGGAGCAATTAAAAAACACGTAGTACCCAGGAGAGTTAATCCTCCCTCTGGGGAGCATACTTCCCAGACCTCATAGCGTCGTGGTAACTGCACAAGACAAGCAGTCTTTTGTCCCAGGTTCGGTTCTTATTCATCTATTTAGAGCCTTTAGGCCTTTGACTTCTTTCGATGTTTGCTTAACCATCTAGCTCAATCAGGCTCCTAAACATGCGCATCGAGAGGCGCATTAAACATGCAAAAACTTTGTCTCATTTTAGAGCTAATTCGTTTAATATATAGGATTACCATATTTGGTTCCACAAACAAACACAAGAACATAAATCAATCCGCGTCGCAAGAATTGCTCTCGAAAAGGCGGCATGGTGTTGATTAGAAACTTTCATGTCGACAAAATGGAAGGTACCCGACATGGGTTTGAACCCTCGACCCTCGGAATAGCAGTCTTCCATCTTTCCAGTTGAGCTATAACAACTAGAAACAGCCCTTTCTCACAACCGCTTTTATTTTATCAAACTTACTTTATATTGAGAGCGTTTAAGATCACGCAAAAAATCGAACAGAACAGCATGAAAAAACTTAGTTGAATGCCAAGAGTATTCTAGAACAGTGAAGAATATGTAAACCTAAAATTTTGCAAAACATGTTTAAAAATATGCTTCAAACTTCAGATTAGCTGGCTTCCATCTTACCAACTGCACTATAGCCACTACAAACCACCATTTCTCACAACCGCTTTTTATCTTATCAATAAACATAGTTCAGATTGAGAGCATTTGAGACCACAAAAAAATCAAAAAGCAAAAATTGAAAAAATTAGTTGAAAGCTAAGAGTGATCCAGAATAGCGCAGAAGCTAAAACTTTGCAGAAAACCACACTTTAACAATAAATACATGAAAATTTGTTCGGGAGCCATTAAAAACACGTAGTACCCGGGACAGTTAATCCTCCCTCTGGGGGGCATACTTTCCAGACCTCATAGCCTCGTGGTAACTACACATGACTGGCAGTCTTTTGTTCCAGGTTTGGTTCTCATTCGTCTACTTAGAGCCTTTAGGTATTTGACTTCTTTCGATATGTTTGCTTAACCATCTAGCTCAATGAGGCTTCTTTACATGCGCATCGAGAGGCTTCTTAAACATGCAAAAACTTTGTCCCATTTCAGAGCTCGTGCGTTTAGAATATAGGATTATCATTTTCATCCCCAAACAAACCGATAAAGATAAACGTTCATGCTAAAATCGAACACTACAGCGAGAAAAGCAAAATCGAACACTTCATGCAAAAATCGAACACTACAGCGTGAAAAGACTTATTTGAAAGCTAAGAGTGTTGTAAAATAGCGCAGAATCTGTAAAGCTAAAGCATTGTAAAAAACACACGTTTAAAACAAATACTACCAACTTCGTTCAGGAGCAAATAAAAAACACGTAGGACGCAGGTCAGTAAATCTTCCCCCGGACAAGCATACTTTCAAGTCCTCATAGCCTCGTGGTAACTGCACCTGACTAACAGTCTTTTGTCCCAGGTTTGGTTCTCACTTATCTACCTTGCGCCTTTTAGGTCATTGACCTCTCTCGATAGGTTTGCTTAACCATCCTACTCACTGCTGCTCATAAACATGCGTTACAGGAAGCCCCTTAAACATGCAAAAATTTTGTCCCATTTTAGAGCTCTCTCGTTTAACATATAGGATAACCAACTAACGTCAGGCGAATTGCTCTCAAACGACCGGCGAGCACTTGGCTTTGTCATTAGCTAGCCACGGTTTAGTGAGCCTAGCTTTAGCATGATTCGATTCTGCAACTTTTACATTTCTAGCCTTGTTAGTAAAAAAAAATCAACTAGAAAAACCAAAATATTGCAAATTGAAAGTTTCCAGATTCAGTTAAGTGAAAAAAATTCACAACCTTTTTTTATTTTGCGTTCTGCCGGGTAACCCATCTGCAGGACTTGAATATTTTCGTTAGCCAGTAATGATCGTTAAACACAGAAAAGGACAAACATTCAAAAATTTTGGAAACAATCGCAAATTTCAACAAAATCTTGCTAAAATTCAAGACATTAAAATCTTCAAAAACACTTTTATCATTTTATTGTATCCAGTAACCCTATTTCAAGCTTTAAATAGTTGGGCTCATAAAGATCAATAAACTTAAAACATGAAAATTTTCCGAAAACTTAAAATTTAAATTTTTATCAAAAGTGGCTGAAGTTGGAGCCATTAAAATATTCATAACCATTTCAATAACTCCAGAAAATATGCAATCACTTAAGTAACCTTGGGGACCCTGGTGTCCCTAGGACCCTGGTGTCGAAATAAAGAAAAATCAAAACGATTCAAATAACATAATTGCAAAATTTTCAAAATTGCTTTAATTCGTGATATTAAAATCTTTAAATATTCCACTACATCTAAAACTATGCAGCAACTATTATCAAACAATAGAGGAGGTTCCTTGACATCTAGGACTGATGAAACCTAAATAATTACAACAAATTTCAAAAAGCTTGAAAAAAATGTAAAAATTAGTATAAGTTTGCTTGTTTTCGCACCGAGAGTCTGATTGCTGGGGGGGGGGCAACAGTGGGTTGGAGAGGTGGGTGAGTTCAAAACGGGGAAACATAAATGCAAACAACAATGCCTGTCACTAAAGATATTAAGTACTAATATTCAAAAATGGGGCAAAAATCTTAGTTCTCAAATATTTAAGACTATAAATAGCAAGCTATTACAAGCTAAATGGCTAGTCATAACAAGCTCTAGCTGCCCAATGATTACTTCCTGCAATTTCAAATAGAACATATGTATATCATAATCATAGAACTCAAGAGCAGAAACAATGAAACATAACCGACTAACGTCGGGCGAATTGCTCTCAAACAACCGGCAAGCGGTTGGCTTCGTCAGTAGCTAGGCACATGTTATTGAGGCTAGCTTTAGCTTAATTGAGGGGCGTTAGTCGGTGCAGCGGGGAGGAGGTTGCACCGGGGCGGCAACAGTGAGGTCAATCTCTAAGAACCGCCCTTCACTCCATAAGTATAAGTCTCCAAAACAGATTGAGCTGAAACATAGTCTGCATAAGGAGCCTATGAAACCTTTACCTCATGTCATTAAAGGATAAGACAACAAAAATTTCGACAAAAACTAAAAAAAACATATGAGAAAAAATAGTGTCAAAGTCATGAAAAACACAAGCAAGGGACTCACAACATTAATTAGGTTTATTTATCTCTATTTAGCAAACAACAATGCCTGTCACTAATTATATTAGGTACTAGTACATGAGTAATATTCAAAAATGGGGCAAAACTCTTAATACTCAAATATTTAATGACTTTAGAAAGCAACAAAGTCATAACAAGCTCTAGCTTCCCAATGATTACTTCCAACAATTTCAAATAGAATATATGCATCATACTCATAGAACTCAAGAGCAGAAACAATGAAACATAACCGACTAAAGTCGGGCGAATTGCTCTCAAACGACCGGCAAGCGTTTCGCCTGAAGCCGGTTAGCAGTACCTAGGCAAGGTTTAATGAGGCTAGCTTTAGCTTAATTGAAGGAGCGTCAGTGGGTGCAGCGGGGGGAGGGTGGTGCATCGGAGTGGCAACAGTGAGGTCAATCTCCAAGAACCGCTCTTCGCATCATACGCCTAAGTCTCCAAATCAGATTCTGTGAATCGCATACTTGGACACTAATTAGCTGAAAGGCTCTAAGATAATTTAGTGCACACTGGGCGCTGACTGTTTATCCCGTTCTCAGGACGGAAAGACAAATGGGCCAGACGAAAAATCAATCAAGCGAAAAATCGCATAAAAAAAGACCGACAGGACTAATATAATTGGTACAAACTTCAAATTGCTGCACAAGAAATTCAACAAGTCAAATTGCTGCACAAGAAATTCTTAAAAACAAAAAAAGGTCAAACACCCCAATCTCACTCTACTTTAAAGGTACTTTGAATTTGAAAATGTTTCCATACCAACAACCATTGCGCTCTTTAATACTCCAGTGCGACTAAAACCACCACTCTAACTTCAATTCTCATTGACAACAAATGAAAATGAAACAATTTAACAAATTATAACCGACAGACTCCTGAACCCTCTCAAGGAACACAATTTCTTAGCAAGACAGACAGCAACTCAATGAAGAAAAGAAGCCCACTAATTATTTATACAATTGATTTCGTAATAATAACAGATGAAAAATGACACGAGATAGGCCAAAAATAATATCTGGAAAAATATCTGAAGAAATTACTTCACAAGTTGCCCGACTGAATACACTATTGGCAAAACAACTGGCAATGCTTATAGTTCTCATCCATGGACTGACTACCATCAATTTAAAAATTTCAAAACCGTACATATAGCAAAATCCGGGGAAAGGGAAAAAAGTGGGGTGGGGCGCAACATCTGTGGGGAGGGTTCAAACGGGGGTCAGCAGAGGGGGATGGGGGGTATTCAATCTGTAAGAACCTCCCTTCACTCCATAAGTCTCCAAAACAGATTGAGCTCAAACATAGTCTGCATAAGGAGCCTATGAAACCTTTACCTCATGTCATTAAAGGATAAGACAACAAAAATACACAAATATTTATTGACTTTAGAAAGCAACAAAGTCATAACAAGCTCTAGCTTCCCAATGATTACTTCCAACAATTTCAAATAGAATATATGCATCATACTCATAGAACTCAAGAGCAGAAACAATGAAACATAACCGACTAACGTCGGGCGAATTGCTCTCAAACGACCGGCAAGCGTTTCGCCTGAAGCCGGTTAGCAGTAGCTAGGCAAGGTTTAGTGAGGCTAGCTTTAGCTTAATTGAAGGAGCGTCAGTGGGTGCAGCGGGGGGAGGGTGGTGCATCAGAGTGGCAACAGTGAGGTCAATCTCCAAGAACCGCTCTTCGCATCATACGCCTAAGTCTCCAAATCAGATTCTGTGAATCGCATACTTGGACACTAATTAGCTGAAAGGCTCTAAGATCATTTAGTGCACACTGCGCGCTGACTGTTTATCCCGTTCTCAGGACGGAAAGACAAATGGGCCAGACGAAAAATCAATCAAGCGAAAAATCGCATAAAAAAAGACCGACAGGACTAATATAATTGGTACAAACTTCAAATTGCTGCACAAGAAATTCAACAAGTCAAATTGCTGCACAAGAAATTCTTAAAAACAAAAAAAGGTCAAACACCCCAATCTCACTCTACTTTAAAGGTACTTTGAATTTGAAAATGTTTCCATACCAACAACCATTGCGCTCTTTAATACTCCAGTGCGACTAAAACCACCACTCTAACTTCAATTCTCATTGACAACAAATGAAAATGAAACAATTTAACAAATTATAACCGACAGACTCCTGAACCCTCTCAAGGAACACAATTTCTTAGCAAGACAGACAGCAACTCAATGAAGAAAAGAAGCCCACTAATTATTTATACAATTGATTTCGTAACAATAACAGATGAAAAATGACACGAGATAGGCCAAAAATAATATCTGGAAAAATATCTGAAGAAATTACTTCACAAGTTGCCCGACTGAATACACTATTGGCAAAACAACTGGCAATGCTTATAGTTCTCATCCATGGACTGACTAACATCTCAATTTAAAAAACTCAAAACCGTACATATAGCAAAATCCGGGAAAGGGAAAAAGTGGGGTGGGGCGCAACATCTCTGTGGGGAGGGTTCAAACGGGGGTCAGCAGAGGGGGATGGGTGGTATTCAATCTATAAGAACCTCCCTTCACTCCATAAGTCTCCAAAACAGATTGAGCTGAAACATAGTCTGCATTGGGAGCCTATGAGACCTTTACCTAATGTCATTAAACGCTAAGACATCAAAAATTTCGACACGAAAACACAAAAAAGATGATAAAAAAATAGTGTCAAAGTCTCACTAGCTATGGAATCACAGCATTAATTAGTTTCATTTATCTCTAATTAGCAAACAACAATGCCTTTCACTAATGATATTAAGTACTAGTACATGAATAATATTCAAAAATGGGGCAAAAATCTTAGTTCTCAAATATTTTAAGACTATAAATAGGAAGCTATTACAAGCTAATGGCAAGTCATAACAAGCTCTAGCTGCCCAATGATTACTTCCAGCAATTTCAAATAGAATATATATGTATCGTAATCAAAGAACTCAAGAGCAGAAACAATGAAACATAACCGACTAACCACGGGCGAAATGCTCTCAAACGACCGGCAAGCGGTTGGCCTCGTCAGTAGCTAGGCACGGTTTAGTGTGGCTAGCTTTAGCTTAATTGAAGGAGCGTCAGTGGGTGCAGCGGGGGGAGGGGGGTGCATCGGGGTTGCAACCGTGAAGTCAATCTCTAAGAACCGCTCTTCGCACCATACGCGTAAGTCTCCAAATCAGATTCTGTGAATCGCATACTTGGACACTAATTAGCTGAAAGGCTCTAAGATCATTTAATGCACACTGGGCGCAGTCTGTTTATCACGTTTTTCATGACGAAAAGTCAAATGAGCCAGACAAAAAATGAATCAAGCGAAAAATCGCATAAAAAAGACCGACGGGACTAATATAATTGGTACAAACTTCAAATTGCTGAACAAGAAATTCAACGAGTCAAACTGCTGCACAAGAAATTCTTAAAAACAAAAAAAGTTCAAACACCCCAATCTCACTCTACTTTAAAGGTAGTTTGAATTTGAAAATGTTTCCATACCAACAACCATTGCGCTCTTTAATACTCCAGTGCGACTAAAACCACCACTCTAACTAGAATTCTCATTGATAACAAATGAAAATGAAACAATTTAACAAAACATAACCAACAGACTCCGGAACTCTCTCAAGGAACACAATTTCTTAGCAAGACAGACAGCAACTCAATGAAGAAAAGAAGCCCACTAATTATATATACAAATGATTTCGTAACAATAACAGATGAAAAATGACACGAGATAGGCCAAAAATAATATCTGGAAAAATATCTGAAGAAATTACTTCATAAGTTGCCCGACTGAATACACTATTGGCAAAACAACTGGCAATGCATATAGTTCTCATCCATGGACTGACTACCATCTCAATTTAAAAAACTCAAAACCGTACATATAGCAAAATCCGGGAAAGGGAAAAAAGTGGGGTGGTGCGCAACATCTCTGTGGGGAGGGTTCAAACGGGGGTCAGCAGAGGGGGATGGGGGGTATTCAATCTATAAGAACCTCCCTTCACTCCATAAGTCTCCAAAACAGATTGAGCTGAAACATAGTCTGCATTGGGAGCCTATGAGACCTTTACCTAATGTCATTAAACGATAAGACAACAAAAACTTCGACACGAAAACACAAAAAAGATGATAAAAAAAATAGTGTCAAAGTCTCACTAGCTATGGACTCACAGTATTAATTAGGTTCATTTATCTCTAATTAGCAAACAACAATGCCTTTCACTAATGATATTAAGTACTAGTACATGAATAATATTCAAAAATGGGGCAAAAATCTTAGTTCTCAAATATTTTAAGACTATAAATAGCAAGCTATTACAAGCTAAATGGCAAGTCATAACAAGCTCTAGCTGCCCGATGATTACTTCCAGCAATTTCAAATAGAATATATATGTATCATAATCAAAGAACTCAAGAGCAGAAACAATGAAACATAACCGACTAACCACGGGCGAAATGCTCTCAAACGACCGGCAAGCGGTTGGCCTCGTCAGTAGCTAGGCAGGGTTTAGTGTGGCTAGCTTTAGCTTAATTGAAGGAGCGTCAGTGGGTGCAGCGGGGGGAGGGGGGTGCATCGGGGTGGCAACCGTGAATTCAATCTCTAAGAACCGCTCTTCGCACCATACGCGTAAGTCTCCAAATCAGATTCTGTGAATCGCATACTTGGACACTAATTAGCTGAAAGGCTCTAAGATCATTTAATGCACACTGGGCGCAGTCTGTTTATCACGTTTTTCATGACGAAAAGTCAAATGAGCCAGACAAAAAATGAATCAAGCGAAAAATCGCATAAAAAAGACCGACGGGACTAATATAATTGGTACAAACTTCAAATTGCTGCACAAGAAATTCAACGAGTCAAACTACTGCACAAGAAATTCTTAAAAACAAAAAAAGTTCAAACACCCCAATCTCACTCTACTTTAAAGGTAGTTTGAATTTGAAAATGTTTCCATACCAACAACCATTGCGCTCTTTAATACTCCAGTGCGACTAAAACCACCACTCTAACTAGAATTCTCATTGATAACAAATGAAAATGAAACAATTTAACAAAACATAACCAACAGACTCCGGAACCCTCTCAAGGAACACAATTTCTTAGCAAGACAGACAGCAACTCAATGAAGAAAAGAAGCCCACTAATTATATATACAAATGATTTCGTAACAATAACAGATGAAAAATGACACGAGATAGGCCAAAAATAATATCTGGAAAAATATCTGAAGAAATTACTTCATAAGTTGCCCGACTGAATACACTATTGGCAAAACAACTGGCAATGCATATAGTTCTCATCCATGGACTGACTACCATCTCAATTTAAAAAACTCAAAACCGTACATATAGCAAAATCCGGGAAAGGGAAAAAAGTGGGGTGGGGCGCAACATCTCTGTGGGGAGGGTTCAAACGGGGGTCAGCAGAGGGGGATGGGGGGTATTCAATCTATAAGAACCTCCCTTCACTCCATAAGTCTCCAAAACAGATTGAGCTGAAACATAGTCTGCATTGGGAGCCTATGAGACCTTTACCTAATGTCATTAAACGATAAAACAAAAACTTCGACACGAAAACACAAAAAAGATGATAAAAAAATAGTGTCAAAGTCTCACTAGCTATGGACTCACAGTATTAATTAGGTTCATTTATCTCTAATTAGCAAACAACAATGCCTTTCACTAATGATATTAAGTACTAGTACATGAATAATATTCAAAAATGGGGCAAAAATCTGTTCTCAAATATTTTAAGACTATAAATAGCAAGCTATTACAAGCTAAATGGCAAGTCATAACAAGCTCTAGCTGCCCGATGATTACTTCCAGCAATTTCAAATAGAATATATATGTATCGTAATCAAAGAACTCAAGAGCAGAAACAATGAAACATAACCGACTAACCACGGGCGAAATGCTCTCAAACGACCGGCAAGCGGTTGGCCTCGTCAGTAGCTAGGCACGGTTTAGTGTGGCTAGCTTTAGCTTAATTGAAGGAGCGTCAGTGGGTGCAGCGGGGGGAGGTGGGTGCATCGGGGTGGCAACCGTGAGGTCAATCTCTAAGAACCGCTCTTCGCACCATACGCGTAAGTCTCCAAATCAGATTCTGTGAATCGCATACTTGGACACTAATTAGCTGAAAGGCTCTAAGATCATTTAATGCACACTGGGCGCAGTCTGTTTATCACGTTTTTCATGACGAAAAGTCAAATGAACCAGACAAAAAATGAATCAAGCGAAAAATCGCATAAAAAAGACCGACAGGACTAATATAATTGGTACAAATTTCAAATTGCTGCACAAGAAATTCAACAAGTCAAATTGCTGCACACGAAATTCTTAAAAACAAAAAAGAGTTCAAACAGCCCAATCTCACTCTACTTTAAAGGTAGCTTTAAAATAATATCTGGAAAATTATCTGAAGAAATTACTTCACAAGTTGCCCGACTGAATACACTACTGGCAAATAAACTGGCAATGCATATAGTTCTCATCCATGGACTGACTACCATCTCAATTTAAAAAACTCAAAACCGTACAAATAGCAAAATCTGGGGAAAGAAAAAAAGTGGGGTGGGGCGCAACAGCGCGGTGAGTAGTGTTCAAAAGGGGCGTCAGTGGTTGCAGCGGGGGGAGGGGGGTGCATCGGGGTGGCAACCGTGAGGTCAATCTCTAAGAACCGCTCTTCGCACCATACGCGTAAGTCTCCAAATAAGATTCTGTGAATCGCATATAGTTCTCATCCATGGACTGACTACCATCTCAATCTAAAAAACTCAAAACTGTACAAATAGCAAAATCCGGGGAAAGAAAAAAAGGGGTGGGGCGCAACAGCGCGGTGGGTAGTGTTCAAAAGGGGGGTCAACAGGGGGTCTCTTCAACCTCTAAGAACCGCCCTTCACTCCATAAATATAAGTCTCCAAAACAGATTGAGCTGAAAAATAGTCTGCATAAGGAGCGTATGAAACCTTTACCTCATGTCATTAAACGATAAGACAACAAAAATTTCGACAAAAACTAAAAAAACATATGAGAAAAAATAGTGTCAAAGTCATGAAAAACACAAGCAAGGGACTCACAACATTAATTAGGTTTATTTATCTCTATTTAGCAAACAACAATGCCTGTCACTAATTATATTAGGTACTAGTACATGAGTAATATTCAAAAATGGGGCAAAACTCTTAATACTCAAATATTTAATGACTTTAGAAAGCAACAAAGTCATAACAAGCTCTAGCTTCCCAATGATTACTTCCAACAATTTCAAATAGAATATATGCATCATACTCATAGAACTCAAGAGCAGAAACAATGAAACATAACCGACCAAAGTCGGGCGAAATGCTCTCAAACAACCGGCAAGCGGTTGGCCTCGTCAGTAGCTAGGCACGGTTTAGTGAGGCTAGCTTTAGCTTAATTGAAGGAGCGTCAGTGGGTGCAGCGGGGGGAGGGGGGTGGCAACCGGGAGGTCAATCTCTAAGAACCACTCTTCGCACCATACGCGTAAGTCTCCAAATCAGATTCTGTGAATCGCATACTTGGACACTAATTAGCTGAAAGGCTCTAAGATCATTTAATGCACTCTGGACGCGGTCTGTTTATCCCGTTTTTCATGACGAAAAGTCAAATAAGCCAGACAAAAAATCAATCAAGCGAAAAATCGCATAAAAAAGACCGACAGGACTAATATAATTGGTACAAATTTCAAATTGCTGCACCAGAAATTCAACAAGTCAAATTGCTGCACACGAAAATCTTAAAAACAAAAAAAGTTCAAACAACCCAATCTCACTCTACTTTAAAGGTAGCTTGAAAATAATATCTGGAAAAATATCTGAAGAAATTACTTCACAAGTTGCCCGACTGAATACACTACTGGCAAAAAAACTGGCAATGCATATAGTTCTCATCCATGGACTGACTACCATCTCAATTTAAAAAACTCAAAACCGTACATATAGCAAAATCCAGGGAAAGGGAAAAAGTGGGTTAGGGCGCAGCAGCTCGGTGGGGAGGGTTCAAAGGGGGGTCAGCAGGGCGCGGATGGGGGTATTCAACCTCTAAGAACCTCCCTTCACTCCATAAGTCTCCAAAACAGATTGAGCTGAAACATAGTCTGCATTGGGAGCCTATGAGACCTTTACCTAATGTCATTAAACGCTAAGACATCAAAAATTTCGACACGAAAACACAAAAAAGATGATAAAAAAATAGTGTCAAAGTCTCACTAGCTATGGAATCACAGCATTAATTAGGTTCATTTATCTCTAATTAGCAAACAACAATGCCTTTCACTAATGATATTAAGTACTAGTACATGAGTAATATTCAAAAATGGGGCAAAAATCTTAGTTCTAATATTTTAAGACTATAAATAGCAAGCTATTAAAAGCTAAATGGCAAGTCATAACAAGCTCTAGCTACCCAATGATTACTTCCAGCAATTTCAAATAGCATATATATGTATCATACTCATAGAACTCATAGACATGGCTTCGTCAGTAGCTAGGCACGGTTTAGCGAGGCTAGCTTTAGCTTAATTGAAGGGGCGTTAGTGGGTGCAGCGGGAGGAGGGGGTGCATCAGAGTGGCAACAGTGAAGTCAATCTCTAAGGACCGCTCTTCGCACCATACGTGTAAGTCTCCAAATCAGATTCTGTGAATCGCATACTTGGACACTAATTAGCTGAAAGGCTCTAAGATCATTTAATGCACACTGGTCGCTGTCTTCTTATCCCGTTTTTCAGGACGAAAAATCACTCAAGCGAAAAATCGCATAAAAAAGACCGACAGGACTAATATAATTGGTACAAACTTCGAATTGCTGCACAAGAATATCAACAAGTCAAATTGCTGCACAAGAAATTCTTAAAAACAAAAAAAGTTCAATTAGCCCAATCTCACTCTACTTTAAAGGTAGTTTGAATTTGAAAATGTTTCCATATTAACAGCCATAATAACAATAACCGATGAAAATTGACACGAGATAGGCCAAAAATAATATCTGGAAAAATGTCTGAATGAATTACTTCACAAGTTGCGCGACTGAATACACTATTGGCAAAACAACTGGCAATGCATATAGTTCTCATTAATGGATTGACTACAATCTCAATTTAAAAAACTCAAAGCCGTACATATAGCAAAATTCGGCGAAAGGGAAAAAAGTGGCATGGGGCAACAGCGCGGTGGGGAGGGTTCAAAGGGGGGTCAACAGGGGGGGGGGGGGGGGATGAAGGGTATTCAACCTCTAAGAACCTCCATTCACTCCATAAGTCTCCAAAACAGATCGAACTGAAATATAGTCTGCATTAGGAGCCTATGCGACCTTTACCTAATGTCATTAAAAGATAAGACAACGAAAACTTCGACAAAAACACAAAAACTCAAAAAATATGAGAAAAAATAGTGTCAAAGTCATGTAAAACACAAGCAATGGACTCAAAACATTAATTAGGTTTATTTATCTCTATTTAGCAAACAACAATGCCTGTCACTAATTATATTAAGTACTAGTATATGAGTAATATTCAAAAATGGGGCAAAACTCTTAATACTCAAATATTTAATGACTTTAAAAAGCATCAAATTCATAACAAGCTCTAGCTGCCCAATGATTACTTCCCTTAATTTCAAATAGAATATATGTGTATCATAATCATAGAACTCAAGAGCAGAAACAATGAAACATAACCGACTAACGTCGGGCGATTTGCTCTCAAACGACCGGCAAGCGGTTGGCTTCGTCAGTAGCTAGGCACGGTTTATTGAGGCTAGCTTTAGCTTAATTGAAGGGGCGTTAGTCGGTGAAGCGTGAGAGGGGCGTGCATCGGGGTGGCTACAGTATGGGTCAATCTCTTAAGAACCGCTCTTCGCACCATACGTGTAAGTCTCCAAATCAGATTCTGTGAATCGCATACTTGGACACTAATTAGCTGAAAGGCTCTAAGATCATTTAATGCACACTGGGCGCTGTCTTCTTATCCCGTTTTTCAGGACGAAAAATCACTCAAACGAAAAATCGCATAAAAAGACCGACAGGACTAATATAATTGGTACAAACTTCGAATTGCTGCACAAGAATATCAACAAGTCAAATTGCTGCACAAGAAATTCTTAAAAACAAAAAAAGTTCAATTACCCCAATCTCACTCTACATTAAAGGTAGTTTGAATTTGAAAATGTTTCCATACTAACAGCCATTGCGCTCTTTAATATTTCAGTGTGACTAAAACCACTACTCTAACTTGAAGTCTCATTGACAACAAATGAAAATAAAACAATTAAAAAAACATAACCGGAAGATTCCAGAACACTCTCAAGGCAGACAATTTCTTAGCAAGAAAGATAGCCACTCATTGAAAAAAGCCCTATAATTAAATATACAAACCATTTTGTAACAATAACCGATGAAAATTGACACGAGATAGGCCAAAAATAATATCTGGAGAAATATCTGAATAAATTACTTCACAAGTTGCGAGACTGAATACACTATTGGCAGAACAACTGGCAATGCATATAGTTCTCATTAATGGATTGACCACAATCTCAATTTAAAAAACTCAAAACCGTACATATAGCAAAATTCGGCGAAAGGGAAGAAAGTGGCGTGGGGCAACAGCGCGGCGGGGAGGGTTCAAAGGGGGGTCAACAGGGGGGATGGGGGGTATTCAACCTCTAAGAACCTCCATTCACTCCATAAGTCTCCAAAACAGAAAGAACTGAAGCATAGTCTGCATTAGGAGCCTATGCGACCTTTACATAATGTCATTAAAAGATAAGACAACGAAAATTTCGACAAAAACACAAAAACTCAAAAAATATGAGAAAAAATAGTGTCAAAGTCATGTAAAACACAAGCAATGGACTCAAAACATTAATTAGGTTTATTTACCTTTATTTAGCAAACAACAATGCCTGTCACTAATTATATTGAGTACTAGTATATGAGTAATATTCAAAAATGCGGCAAAACTCTTAATACTCAAATATTTAATGACTTTAAAAAGCATCAAATTCATAACAAGCTCTAGCTGCCCAATGATTACTTCCCTCAATTTCAGATAGAATATATGTGTATCATAATCATAGAACTCAAGAGCAGAAACAATCAAACATAACCGACTAACGTCGGGCGATTTGCTCTCAAACAACCGGCAAGCGGTTGGCTTCGTCAGTAGCTATGCACGGTTTATTGAGGCTAGCTTTAGCTTAATTGAAGGGGCGTTAGTCGGTGCAGCGTGGGAGGGGCGTGCATCGGGGTGGCTACAGTATGGGTCAATCTCTTAAGAACCGCTCTTCGCACCATACGTGTAAGTCTCCAAATCAGATTCTGTGAATCGCATACTTGGACACTAATTAGCTGAAAGGCTCTAAGATCATTTAATGCACACTGGGCGCTGTCTTCTTATACCGTTTTTCAGGACGAAAAATCACTCAAACGAAAAATTGCATAAAAAAGACCGACAGGACTAATATAATTGGTACAAACTTCGAATTGCTGCACAAGAATATCAACAAGTCAAATTGCTGCACAAGAAATTCTTAAAAACAAAAAAATTTCAATTACCCCAATCTCACTCTACATTAAAGGTAGTTTGAATTTGAAAATGTTTCCATACTAACAGCCATTGCGCTCTTTAATATTTCAGTGTGACTAAAACCACTACTCTAACTTGAATTCTCATTGACAACAAATGAAAATAAAACAATTAAAAAAACATAACCGGAAGATTCCAGAACACTCTCAAGGCAGACAATTTCTTAGCAAGAAAGATAGCCACTCATTGAAAAAAGCCCTATAATTAAATATACAAACCATTTTGTAACAATAACCGATGAAAATTGACACGAGATAGGCCAAAAATAATATCTGGAGAAATATCTGAATAAATTACTTCACAAGTTGCGCGACTGAATACACCATTGGCAGAACAACTGGCAATGCATATAGTTCTCATTAATGGATTGACTACAATCTCAATTTAAAAAACTCAAAACCGTACATATAGCAAAATTCGGCGAAAGGGAAAAAAGTGGCGTGGGGCAACAGCGCGGTGGGGAGGGTTCAAAGGGGGTTCAACAGGGGGGATGGGGGTATTCAACCTCTAAGAACCTCCATTCACTCCATAAGTCTCCAAAACAGATCGAACTGAAACATAGTCTGCATTAGGAGCCTATGCGACCTTTACCTAATGTCATTAAAAGATAAGACAACGAAAATTTCGACAAAAACACAAAAACTCAAAAAATATGAGAAAAAATAGTGTCAAAGTCATGTAAAACACAAGCAATGGACTCAAAACATTAATTAGGTTTATTTATCTCTATTTAGCAAACAACAATGCCTGTCACTAATTATATTAAGCACTAGTATATGAGTAATATTCAAAAATGGGGCAAAACTCTTAATACTCAAATATTTAATGACTTTAAAAAGCATCAAATTCATAACAAGCTCTAGCTGCCCAATGATTACTTCCCTTAATTTCAGATAGAATATATGTGTATCATAATCATAGAACTCAAGAGCAGAAACAATGAAACATAACCGACTAACGTCGGGCGATTTGCTCTCAAACAACCGGCAAGCGGTTGGCTTCGTCAGTAGCTACGCACGGTTTATTGAGGCTAGCTTTAGCTTAATTGAAGGGGCGTTAGTCGGTGCAGCGTGGGAGGGGCGTGCATCGGGGTGGCTACAGTATGGGTCAATCTCTTAAGAACCGCTCTTCGCACCATACGTGTAAGTCTCCAAATCAGATTCTGTGAATCGCATACTTGGACACTAATTAGCTGAAAGGCTCTAAGATCATTTAATGCACACTGGGCGCTGTCTTCTTATCCCGTTTTTCAGGACAAAAAATCACTCAAGTGAAAAATCGCATAAAAAAGACCGACAGGACTAATATAATTGGTACAAACTTCGAATTGCTGCACAAGAAATTCTAAAAAACAAAAAAAGTTCAATTACCCAATCTCACTCTACATTAAAGGTAGTTTGAATTTGAAAATGTTTCCATACTAACAGCCATTGCGCTCTTTAATATTTCAGTGTGACTAAAACCACCACTCTAACTTGAATTCTCATTGACAAATGAAAATAAAACAATTAAAAAAACATAACCGGAAGATTGCAGAACACTCTCAAGGCAGACAATTTCTTAGCAAGAAAGATAGCCACTCATTGAAAAAAGCCCTGTAATTAAATATACAAACCATTTTGTAACAATAACCGATGAAAATTGACACGAGATAGGCCAAAAATAATATCTGGAAAAATATCTGAATAAATTACTTCACAAGTTGCGCGACTGAATACACTATTGGTAGAACAACTGGCAATGCATATAGTTCTCATTAATGGATTGACTACAATCTCAATTTAAAAAACTCAAAACCGTACATATAGCAAAATTCGGCGAAAGGGAAAAAAGTGGCGTGGGGCAACAGCGCGGTGGGGAGGGTTCAAAGGGGGTTCAACAGGGGGGATGGGGGTATTCAACCTCTAAGAACCTCCATTCACTCCATAAGTCTCCAAAACAGATCGAACTGAAACATAGTCTGCATTAGGAGCCTATGCGACCTTTACCTAATGTCATTAAAAGATAAGACAACGAAAATTTCGACAAAAACACAAACTCAAAAAATATGAGAAAAAATAGTGTCAAAGTCATGTAAAACACAAGCAATGGACTCAAAACATTAATTAGGTTTATTTATCTCTATTTAGCAAACAACAATGCCTGTCACTAATTATATTAAGTACTAGTATATGAGTAATATTCAAAAATGGGGCAAAACTCTTAATACTCAAATATTTAATGACTTTAAAAAGCATCAAATTCATAACAAGCTCTAGCTGCCCATTGATTACTTCCCTTAATTTCAAATAGAATATATGTGTATCATAATCATAGAACTCAAGAGCAGAAACAATGAAACATAACCGACTAACGTCGGGCGATTTGCTCTCAAACGACCGGCAAGCGGTTGGCTTCGTCAGTAGCTAGGCACGGTTTATTGAGGCTAGCTTTAGCTTAATTGAAGGGGCGTTAGTCGGTGCAGCGTGGGAGGGGCGTGCATCGGGGTGGCTACAGTATGGGTCAATCTCTTAAGAACCGCTCTTCGCACCATACGTGTAAGTCTCCAAATCAGATTCTGTGAATCGCATACTCGGACACTAATTAGCTGAAAGGCTCTAAGATCATTTAATGCACACTGGGCGCTGTCTTCTTATCCCGTTTTTCAGGACAAAAAATCACTCAAGCGAAAAATCGCATAAAAAAGACCGACAGGACTAATAAAATTGGTACAAACTTCGAATTGCTGCACAAGAATATCAACAAGTCAAATTGCTGCACAAGAAATTCTTAAAAACAAAAAAAGTTCAATTAGCCCAATCTCACTCTACTTTAAAGGTAGTTTGAATTTGAAAATGTTTCCATATTAACAGCCATTGCGCTCTTTAATATTTCAGTGTGACTAAAACCACCACTCTAACTTGAATTCTCATTGACAAAAAATGAAAATAAAACAATTAAAAAAACATAACCGGAAGATTCCAAAACACTCTCAAGGCAGACAATTTCTTAGCAAGAAAGATAGCCACTCAATGAAAAAAGCCCAGTAATTAAATATACAAACCATTTTGTAACAATAACCGATGAAAATTGACACGAGATAGGCCAAAAATAATATCTGGAAAAATGTCTGAATGAATTACTTCACAAGTTGCGCGACTGAATACACTATTGGCAAAACAACTGGCAATGCATATAGTTCTCATTAATGGATTGACTACAATCTCAATTTAAAAAACTCAAAACCGTACATATAGCAAAATTCGGCGAAAGGGAAAAAAGTGGCGTGGGGCAACAGCGCGGTGGGGAGGGTTCAAAGGGGGGTCAACAGGGGGGATGGGGGTATTCAACCTCTAAGAACCTCCATTCACTCCATAAGTCTCCAAAACAGATTGAACTGAAACATAGTCTGCATTAGGAGCCTATGCGACCTTTACCTAATGTCATTAAAAGATAAGACAACGAAAATTTCGACAAAAACACAAAAACTCAAAAAATATGAGAAAAAATAGTGTCACAGTCATGTAAAACACAAGCAATGGACTCAAAACATTAATTAGGTTTATTTATCTCTATTTAGCAAACAACAATGCCTGTCACTAATTATATTAAGTACTAGTATATGAGTAATATTCAAAAATGGGGCAAAACTCTTAATACTCAAATATTTAATGACTTTAAAAAGCATCAAATTCATAACAAGCTCTAGCTGCCCAATGATTACTTCCCTTAATTTCAAATAGAATATATGTGTATCATAATCATAGAACTCAAGAGCAGAAACAATGAAACATAACCGACTAACGTCGGGCGATTTGCTCTCAAACGACCGGCAAGCGGTTGGCTTCGTCAGTAGCTAGGCACGGTTTATTGAGGCTAGCTTTAGCTTAATTGAAGCGGCGTCAGTGGGTGCAGCGGGGGGGGGGGAGGGGCGTGCATCGGGGTGGCTACAGTATGGGTCAATCTCTTAAGAACCGCTCTTCGCACCATACGTGTAAGTCTCCAAATCAGATTCTGTGAGTCGCATACTTGGACACTAATTAGCTGAAAGGCTCTAAGATCATTTAATGCACACTGGGCGCTGTCTTCTTATCCCGTTTTTCAGGACGAAAAATCACTCAAGCGAAAAATCGCATAAAAAAGACCGACAGGACTAATATAATTGGTACAAACTTCGAATTGCTGCACAAGAATATCAACAAGTCAAATTGCTGCACAAGAAATTCTTAAAAACAAAAAAAAGTTCAATTACCCCAATCTCACTCTACATTAAAGGTAGTTTGAATTTGAAAATGTTTCCATACTATCAGCCATTGCGCTCTTTAATATTTCAGTGTGACTAAAACCACCACTCTAACTTGAATTCTCATTGACAACAAATGAAAATAAAACAATTAAAAAACATAACCGGAAGATTCCAGAACACTCTCAAGGCAGACAATTTCTTAGCAAGAAAGATAGCCACTCATTGAAAAAAGCCCTGTAATTAAATATACAAACCATTTTGTAACAATAACCGATGAAAATTGACACGAGATAGGCCAAAAATAATATCTGGAAAAATATCTGAATAAATTACTTCACAAGTTGCGCGACTGAATACACTATTGGCAGAACAACTGGCAATGCATATAGTTCTCATTAATGGATTGACTACAATCTCAATTTAAAAAACTCAAAACCGTACATATAGCAAAATTCGGCGAAAGGGAAAAAAGTGGCGTGCGGCAACAGCGCCGTGGGCAGGGTTCAAAGGGGGGTGAACAGGGGGGGGGGGGGGGGGATGGGAGGTATTCAACCTCTAAGAACCTCCATTCACTCCATAAGTCTCCAAAACAGATCGAACTGAAACATAGTCTGCATTAGGAGCCTATGCGACCTTTACCTAATGTCATTAAACGATAAGACAACGAAAATTTCGACAAAAACACAAAATATGAGAAAAAATAGTGTCAAAGTCATGTAAAACACAAGCAATGGACTCAAAACATTAATTAGGTTTATTTATCTCTATTTAGCAAACAACAATGCCTTTCACTAATTATATTAAGTACTAGTATATGAGTAATATTCAAAAATGGGGCAAAACTCTTAATACTCAAATATTTAATGACTTTAAAAAGCATCAAATTCATGACAAGCTCTAGCTGCCCAATGATTACTTCCATTAATTTCAAATAGAATATATGTGTATCATAATCATAGAACTCAAGAGCAGAAACAATGAAACATAACCGACTAACGTCGGGCGATTTGCTCTCAAACGACCGGCAAGCGGTTGGCTTCGTCAGTAGCTAGGCACGGTTTATTGAGGCTAGCTTTAGCTTAATTGAAGGGGCGTTAGTCGGTGCAGCGTGGGAGGGGCGTGCATCGGGGTGGCTACAGTATGGGTCAATCTCTTAAGAACCGCTCTTCGCACCATACGTGTAAGTCTCCAAATCAGATTCTGTGAATCGCATACTTGGACACTAATTAGCTGAAAGGCTCTAAGATCATTTAATGCACACTGGGCGCTGTCTTCTTATCCCGTTTTTCAGGACAAAAAATCACTCAAGCGAAAAATCGCATAAAAAAGACCGACAGGACTAATATAATTGGTACAAACTTCGAATTGCTGCACAAGAATATCAACAAGTCAAATTGCTGCACAAGAAATTCTTAAAAACAAAAAAAGTTCAAACACCCCAATCTCACTCAACTTTAAAGGTAGTTTGAATTGGAAAATGTTTCCATACTAACAGCCATTGCGCTCTTTAATATTCCAGTGTGACTGAAACCACCACTCTAACTTGAATTCTCATTGACAACAAATGAAAAAAATAAAACAATTAAAAAAAACCTCACCCGAAGAGTCCGGAACCCTCTCAAAGAAGACAATTTCTTAGCAACCTCTTTCCTTTTCACGTGCGACAGTTGACTTCCTCTAAAACTCGTCCTCTAATATGGAAGTCACCGATTGAAACAATAGTTTCACCACTACTAAGAGTAAAACGACAGCGCATCAATACGATCCAAATTTTTGGATTGTGAAACTAATACTCCTGTGTAGTACCAATACTCCTATTCGAGTCGTAAAAAAGACCAACACGTTTACATTAATTGCTTCATACTTCGTTCGAGAGCAATTAAAAACATAACATAGTAGCTAGGCACGGTTTAGTGAGGCTAGCTTTAGCTTAATTGAAGGGGCGTAAGTAAGCGCAGCGTGGGAGGGGGTCACCGGGGGGCTGATGGGGTGCCAACAGGGAGGGGGGTCAATCTCTAAGAACTGCGCTTCGCACCATAAGTATAAGTCTCCAAAAGAGATTCTGTGAATCGCATACTTGGAGACTAATTAGCTGAAAGGCTCTAAGATCATTTAATGCACAATGGGCGCTGTCTGTTTATCCCGTTTTTCAGGACGAAAAGTCAAATTGGCCAGACGAAAAATCAATCAAGCAAAAAATCGCATAAAAAAAGACCGACAGGACTAATATAATTGGTACAAACTTCAAATTGCTGCACAAGAAATTCAACAAGTCAAATTGCTGCACAAGAAATTCTTAAAAACAAAAAAGTTCAAACACCCCAATCTCACTCTACTTTAAAGGTAGTTTGAATTTGAAAATGTTTCCATACTAACAGCCATTGCGCTCTTTAATATTCCAGTGTGACTAAAACCACCACTCTAACTTGAATTCTCATTGACAACAAATGAAAATGAAACAATTTAACAAAACATAACCGGAAGACTCCGGAACCCTCTCAAAGCAGACAATTTCTTAGCAAGATACATAGCAACTCAATGAAAAAAATATGCCCTATAATTTAATATACAAATCATTTTGTAACAATAACCGATGAAAAATGACACGAGATCTGGAAAAATATCTGAAAAAATTACTTCACAAGTTGTGCGACTGCATACACTATTGGCAAAACAACTGGCAATGCATATAGTTCTCATTCATGGACTGACTACCATCTCAATTTAAAAAACTCAAAACCGTACATATAGCAAAATTCGGCGAAAGGGAAAAAAGTGGCGTGGGGCAACAGCGCGGTGGGGAGGGTTCAAAGGGGGGTCAACAGGGGGGATGGGGGTATTCAACCTCTAAGAACCTCCATTCACTCCATAAGTCTCCAAAACAGATTGAACTGAAACATAGTCTGCATTAGGAGCCTATGCGACCTTTACCTAATGTCATTAAAAGATAAGACAACAAAAATTTTGACAAATACACGAAAACTAAAAAAAAGTATGAGAAAAAATAGTGTCAAAGTCATGTAAAAAGCTATGGACCAGATAAAAAGTCAAATGGGCCAGATGAAAAATCACTCAAGCGAAAAATCGCATTTAAAAGACCAACAGGACTAATATAATTGGTACAAACTTCAAATTGCTGCACAAGAAATTCAACAAGTCAAATTGCTGCACAAGAAATTCTTAAAAACAAAAAAAGGTCAAACACCCCAATCTCACTCTACTTTAAAGGTACTTTGAATTTGAAAATGTTTCCATACCAACAACCATTGCGCTCTTTAATATTCCAGTGTGACTGAAACCACCACTCTAACTTGAATTCTCATTGACAACAAATGAAAAAAATAAAACAATTAAAAAAAACCTCACCCGAAGAGTCCGGAACCCTCTCAAAGAAGACAATTTCTTAGCAAGACAGACAGCAAATCAATGAAGAAAATAAGCCCACTAATTATATATAAAAATCATTTTGCAACAATAACAGATAAAAAATGACACGAGATAGGCCAAAAATATTATCTGGAAAAACATCTGAAGAAATTACTTCACTGGCAAAAGAACTGGCAATGCATATAGTTCTCATTCATGGACTGTTTACCATCTCAATTTAAAAAATAGCATATCGTACATATATCAAAAATATCGTACATATATCAAAAATATCGTACAAAAATATCGCACATATAGCAAAATCTGAGGAAAGGAAAAAGAATACAAAAATCGTAAACACTAACTCCCGACAACTATTCTTGAAACATTCTCGATTCTTCTGTTCGATCAGTGGACTATCCAATGCCAGTCACGGAAACACTAAACAAAAAACTACAAAAAGCGGACAGAACTTACCAATTTAAATAATTCATGTCAGTGAAAACTGCGATAAATAACCTTGAACTGTCAAGTCTTTGTGGCAATACTTTTATATTAGCTCTGGATTAAATAGTGAACAACACAAACTAAAGGCCAAAAGCCTTATTCAGAAGAAATACGCAAAACATTAAGAAACCAAAAGACAAAAATTTGATTAAAATCACCCTGTTCTTTTAACTAACACAGCTTAAAACTATTATCTATAAAACCAAAAGATCACCTAAACCCCTACAACAAAACACAGTACACCCGAAAAATCCCCAGACGGTTTTAAAAATGGAGGAGGAAGATTAAAAAACTGCTACAAAAAGGGTCCAAGAGGGCAAAAATAGCGCAAAAATGCGCCTTAACTTTTGCCAGATGATCAAAAACGCTTCCAAGTCCACTAATACTAATTTAGTTTATTACGACACACCTTTAATTGATAAAGCTGATCATAAACAAGAAACGCTTTGCAAAATCCGCACGTCATCAAAAATTTTTCACACATACTTTTCTCTATCTAAGAATAATGAATAACAAAAGCCACTATAAATTCTCTCTCTGCTTTTAGTTTTCGTTTAGCATATTGACCTCTTTTCTTTTCACGTGCGACAGTTGACTTCCTCTAAAACTCGTCCTCTAATATGGAAGTCACCGATTGAAACAATAGTTTCACCACTACTAAGAGTAAAACGACAGCGCATCAATACGATCCAAATTTTTGGATTGTGAAACTAATACTCCTGTGTAGTACCAATACTCCTATTCGAGTCGTAAAAAAGACCAACACGTTTACATTAATTGCTTCATACTTCGTTCGAGAGCAATTAAAAACATAACATAGTAGCTAGGCACGGTTTAGTGAGGCTAGCTTTAGCTTAATTGAAGGGGCGTAAGTAAGCGCAGCGTGGGAGGGGGTCACCGGGGGGCTGATGGGGTGCCAACAGGGAGGGGGGGGGGTCAATCTCTAAGAACTGCGCTTCGCACCATAAGTATAAGTCTCCAAAAGAGATTCTGTGAATCGCATACTTGGAGACTAGTTAGCTGAAGGGCTCTAAGATCACTTAATGCCCACTGGGCGCTATCTGTTTATCCCGTTTTTGAGGACGAAAAGTCAAATGCGTCAGACAAAAAATTGGTCAAGCAAAAAAATTGCATAAGACCGACATGACTAATATAATTGCTACAGACTTCGTTTGAGAGCAATTAAACGTCTACGTATGTCTAGGGTATTAATAGAACGAGCTGGAATTTGAAATTTGAATGAAATGAAACGAAGAACACTGCAGCAGGTAGTATATTAAATATTCCAAATACCGCCTACTGCTGGTTTGCAAAGAATTATAGGCCCGCAATGGATTGCTCTAAAACACATTTCGAATAGACAATTATTAATAGTATTACTTACTTTTGAAGGAGAATGCAGCAAGATGATTGTGGTATCGACACTGGAGTAGTAACAGAGTTCAGCAGCTGTTCCAGGTTTTCATCTGTCAATTGGCTGGCTATCAAAACCATCAGCTCAGCTCTACAACTCCACTCGACATTAAATCCATCTCCTTCAGACAATTCAGTTCTTGACTGCGGTGACGAGTTTCGCTCATTTTTCAAATCTTCGGCGATCTGCACAAGTTTATCGTATATCTGCTGTCGATTTATTCCTAATGTCATTTCAAACTTTCAGAAGAACCCCGTCATCAAACTATTCACATGATGCAATCTAAATTATCACCGAATTTAGCTACGTGCAACAAACAGAAAATACGGATCAACAAGATACAACGACAATTTCATTAAACAGAGTAAACATGACCGACTAACGTCGGGCGAATTGCTCTCAAACGACTGGCGAGCGGTTGGCTTCGGTAGTAGCCACCTTGAGCTTAGCGATGCTAGTAGCATTATGGGTGGACCGGAGTTTTTAGGGTGGGGGCAAGCGTTGGGGGGGGGGGGGGGGTCAAGCGGTGGGGGTAGGGTTGCGAAAGCTAGATGAGAAGGGGGTTAAAATCGACAGGAGCAGGGTGGGCAATGGCATGTTCGGGGAGGGGGAGGGGGGGGGGGGGGGGGGTTGACCGAGTCGGGTCAAAATTTAAATAATAAATGAAATGTTTCCTCAAAACAGTCACACATTTGTGGAAATTAAGCTGTCGTGAGCTCCAATTAACAATCGGATCTTTTCTGCTAGCGCCCCCCCCCCCCCCCCCCGCTTAGTTAGGCACCCCCCGTTTATAAATGTGTAAACATATTGTTAAAGCTAAGTAATCTTATACGTGAACATATATGAGCAATATGCATTTACTAAAAGCTAGCACAGCTATGGTTTGAAAGTAGTACGTATTCAAGTAAAATTTGTTGCATATAACGTAAGCATCAATAAAATTTCTGTATTAGATCATTTTTGGTGTTATCGGCTACAATAAGAGCTTGGATTTTTAAAACTTTTTAAAGGAAACTATTCTAAAAGTGCCTTCAATCTACCTAGAAACTTGCTTCAATGAATTGCAAATATCGCTCTTACAATTCGCGAAAACTTAGATTTTGGGGGGTGCAAATTTATCAGCTATATAAGGCTGGGGGGGCGCTAGCAGAAAAGATCCTAACAATCCAACTGGTCTTTTGGAGTGCAACGACTTTCTCTCTGTTTTTCATTGAAGTTTATTGTTCCAACATTACTTGTCATCGGTGTACTATATTATATCCTCCAATATATCTATTACGCAAGCACGCATACACCAACTACAATATCATAACCAACTCCTCCGTTCCCAATTTTAAGTTTTTAAATAGTTAATATTTGGTCTCCATTCATGGTCCCTAATTGTTCGTCCAGGTCTCATTTGTGTATGAAGGTATTCTGGTATGCGCAGTGATAACTTTTACACCAATTGTAGTTGTCTTCGCAGCTGATAAAACCTTGTCCGATTTGGCGGATGGTTTATGAAACTTTTTAGCGGAACAAAAGTTATTTCTGAAGGGAGTTGTGACCATTTTTGTGACCGTTGGATTTTGACCATTTTTGTCCCCACTGACTCTGGTTGTGTCTTACATGTCAAGCAAAGTTTTTGCCCGCCCATTTAATTATGTTGTTGCGTTTAACAAAAAATAGTTTTTTGAAGACATTTTTTTTCACAATTTCTGTGAAAATTGCCAAATATTTTACAATGCCTAAGTTCTTTTGACAATTTTTTTTCTTTCTGTGTTCCGACTAGAATGGCTCATGAAAAATAGCCTTATTTATCAATTCTCGTATTCTAGCAACAAAATGATGGTTTAGGATAGCTAATTACCAAGAATGGCAATAAATTTGTTATCTTTGCACTTTTTGCTCAAGGTTTGTAGAAAATTCATCCGAGTTCCTTGTTACTTGGCTCATAACATGCCGATATTAACCTGGCAAGGTTGAGTTCAGAGCTTTTTCTGTTGCATTTAAAAAAATAGTATTATTTTATTTTCGCTGACCGCAGAAAATTTCCCTTGGCAGTACTTTTTTGATATCGTTTTGTTGAAAGCATTCCTTGAAATCTAATAACTTAGCAACGTGTTCTTAATAATCCTGGGGACGCGTAATCTTGTATTTACTCGTTTAATTTCAATTCGTGTTTGTAAAATTTATCATTGCTGAGATCCGAAATGATCCCCTTTGTATAATCTAAATATAGATTCTTCATTTCTCAGTACTTAACGTACTGAAAATGCTGGCAAAGCGTAAACTGAAGGTGAAAACGCCAGTTTTTGAACACATGGTAAACTTGTTTGACAATTTTTGAATCCTTTCCCTTTGTGCCCCCCAGTACGTTATGCAAGCCCCAATTACAGAGCACGTGCCATTACATAGTAAATCACCAAACTATGGCACGTCGTCTTGTGGGTGGGGGTATAGCGTTCCGAATGCAGCGTTAATTTCATAATTTTGCTAAATTTTTTTTGCTACAATAGCCGCATATAAACAAACTTTCGATCTTTCCTTACAAACATTCGTTTCTATCCTCCAAGTTTAGTTGGTGCGTATTATTTGTACCTCGCGGACGCACGTGTCAGACGCACGATCTTTCTTAGATATTTCATGCATTTGTTTTCCGACTGCTCTTGACGTTACATTAACAGGAACGCGGTTCTGATAAAGAAGTCGGAATTTCTTTTCTTAAGGCAGGACTTTGGTCAACCAACTCACTTCGGTCACTTTGACGCCTCTTGCTATAATATTCATGCACTTTATGCTGGTACGGTTTCGATTGGGGGGTTTTCTAGGCATTTTACTTTTCGAGTGTAAGCTGACAAAAAATAATATATATTGAGCAAATGTTACAGAGTTGAATCAGTTTAAGCTTTCAAGAATCAATATAAGAAGAGTTGCTACGGAAGCAAATGTGATAAAGTTTTCTTGCTTAACAGAAAGGCAGATGAATTAAGGAGTTGAAGTTTTAATTATGGTAGTTGGTTTTGGGTAATATAAAAGGTTAATTTATTATGGGTTCTTTCTTACCATTTCCCATTATTGGTTTGGGATTTTCTGATGGTTATTCTTACCCAAATGGATCCCTGTTAGTTAAGCAAACAGATAACAGGTTTGCCTGCTTGACAAATCCCGTCAAGAAGAAGCAATCCTCCTATCCCGTCAAGGGCAAATTCCGTGATGGTTTCCATCGAAATTTATGATTTTTTTCCTTTTGTTCTGTTAAAATCCGGTTTACTCTTGATTACAATCTGTTTCTGTTTCTTTTATTAATTGTGAAAATTGGGAAAATTGTCTGTATAGTGTAATTCACAAGAAAGTCATTCGTTCTGTTCTTAGGGTTTACTACACTGCCTGCCCCTTAAAAAATGAGTCTACCACTCACTCAGAAGCTTTTTTATGAGTCCATATTTGAGCTCAGATAGTTTTTGCTTTTTCCATTCCGTATTTTTCAAAAATTTATGGGGTTTTCTCGTCCTCCATAATTTTTTAAGCCATAACATAATATTTTAAAAGTTGCTCCTGGCCGCCCTTTTCCGAACGATACAACAACGATAATAGTTTAAGGTGCTTCAGAATTGTGGTTGATGTTGCCCCCTGAGGCATGAACAGAAGCTCTTGCAGATCTGGAGACGACTGAAATTGCTCTGTGCATTCATTGCTTCCAGCTTCCTGTGGATGATCTTCCCTTACGTCTGTTCCGTTTTCACTCTACTTTTAAGTTTTCTGATATCTTCCTAGTCATTATTCAGCTCCCGAGCAAAACACTTCCGCTCATCTACCAGAGCAACATATTCAATTGTTTTGCTTTATGCTTGGTTTTTACTCTCTTCCCACACCATGTTCAATATTTCAACCTGCCTCCTTCAGGACTCCCACTGATTCCCAGCGTTAACTAGTAACCTTTTTCTCCTTAGAATTTTCTCATGCAACTTTTGACCTTCCAGATTTAACTGCCCAAGCTCCTCTTTAGCTGTCGCCTATCTTGCTAAGCTGCTCTTCAATTTTCCCATGCAGCTCATTCAGCTTCATCACACTGCTTGGAGCTCTGCCCAAGTAACTGGGGGGCTGAAGCTGTATCAATGGTACCACATATATTTTTTTTACTTCATTCCGACAATTCGATAGACCTGATGCCTGACGATTGGCTTCACTTCGTGAAGCTCGGCTAGAAAATAGCAGTTGTTGCCAACTTTTGGTTCTGCCATTTCTACGTATTACAATATACAATTAATCCATTGTAGCAATATCAGTTTTGGCTAGTTCGGGGACAGATTTGATTTTTCTATTGCTTTTAAAACTACAACAATTGTGTCACCGTCACTTAGTTCAACTGTGGTCCTTGTTATTGTCATATTTTGTTCCCTAATACTTTGTTTGAGATAATGAAAATATCGTAAGTCTCCCATTGGATTGATGGGTTGCCGTGGAAGAACAGGATTGGTGCCACTGCATAGCAGCATATCGATTGATAGGAACACACACATAAAACAAATAATGATTTTTCAGCGATTAAAATAGTCATCAAACTTATTGTTACTTCCTTGGCCACATGCCAGACTTTTTTCACTGTACTACCAAGGTAAATAAAAATTTAAAGTTCGTGCCACTGGTGCCCGTATCTGAAATCCATGTTGTAATACTATAAACTCTCATGTTCATATAAACCCCTTGCCCTATCAATCAGTTCTAATTGTCGCCATTATGCAACTCAATTGCGTTAGGGTACAAGAGGTTGCAATTCGTCAAAATAAAAAATCTATAGAACAATTTAGATGTAGGGTCTATAAATCTTTTTCTTTCTGAATTGTTGTCAGAGGACAAATTAACTGGCACTTCCTTGGTACAAAACGAATTTTCTATAACACAGACGACAATTTTAGTGCACTTATGAACAAAAAGTACTCCTCCCCTTCTTCTCGCGTGCAATCCCAGATGGTTTTGTTGAATCAAGACAACTTGGTCTAAGTTTACTTTTATTGGTGTATTTAGAATCACTCCTCTCTCCAATTTATCGATGTCACAGTTTATTAGCTCTAATTTTTTCAAATTTTCGAACATATCTCGAAAATTCCATAAAAAGAGTTGACCTAGCTTCGTATCCCTGAGATCTGACTCAGATATATCAGTTGTTAAAAAAACACGTTCTCTAATCCTCAAGGTTTCATTTGTGTAATATAAGTTTTTGTGGTTTTATTTTTTCAGAAAATTAGAAATCGTCTACCTGTTTAGTCTTGTTTTTTTACCTGAACTGCTAATTTTCTTTTTCCGTCTATTTTGCTGGTCAAGTATTTATTGTTTCCAGCGTTGACTATCTTTGCTGTTATCGAGTTTGAAAACTGAACAATTGTGTGCATGTGTTGTTTTGTATCTTTGTATATACATTTTGTTGAATCTAATTCAAATTATCTCCTTTATATAACAAAGTTTGCTCTTGCTTCAGAGGGTCTTTGATATATAAACAAGTGCCTTCAGTTGTTTCCTTAGTTTCAATGAACAAGGTTTCTATGAAGATTTCAGCATTCATAACTATGTTACTTTTAGGGTTTTCACCTTTTGGATCGATCCAGTCCACGGGTTAAACATAGTCCACTCCCTTCTCGTCTCCGCCTCCCATGAATTGTTTGGATACACTCTGAACAAATTTTGAGCCGTTTCCGCCAATATCCATCCGCTTAAGCATTTTATTTCTTTATGAACACTGATGTGAAAGTCACCGAGTCCCTGTAACCACACTCTGTTTCCCTACTATAGTTTATTTGCAGACTGATTCTTTTAAAGAGTAAAACGTTGGAACTATTTGTGTTTTCTCGTTGAGTTATGTTGCATCGTCATACCAACCTTTTTTCCATTGCAGTTAATGTACATGCGGCTCTGTACATGCAGTATTTTAATTTACTCTTGCTTTTCTCAGAGACGATTGGTCCTCCTTGGTTTACCTGCTTGTCCTTGAGATCTTACGTTTCGCATTTGGTCCGTGCAGACATGGCGAAACTTTGCAACTGCAGAATTTACTCTAAAGTCAAACTTCACTATCTCTAAGGATTGTGAAAAACCTAAAATTTTAACCAGTTGGAGAAGTTTCCCGTTCAGCTGCGCGATCCCATGTGTATTTTATGCCTTCTTCATTTTGTCGTTAAACCTTTCTAAAAAATGCGCCCTTATCGAACTCGTCCTCTGATTCGTTATCTTTGAAAAACAATGAGTCTTTCTATTTCCGTGGTCTTTTTATTCCCGACCCACCTCTTGTTTGATATTGATGTTCGCTAACATTCTGCGAAGTAAAAGCCGTGCTTTTGTTTAGAAGTTCTTCGCCTTCACGTCTTTCGGTTGTTTCCGCCAGGATATCCCGCATCTGCTGTGTGGCTAATTTGGGCGGAGGTATTTTTTATCTTCTGTTCTTGTTGTTTATGTTAGTAGTTATAGATTCTTTTGAACTGCCCTGGTGTTTCAGAAGGTTCCTCCTTGACTGACTTATTGGGAAATCCAGTACTAGGGTTAATTTGACTATTATTCACATCAGGGATAATTCTATTTTTTCTGTGTCATTCAAATTTGAAGTGAACTTTTCATTTTCGTTGTCCTCCCTAGAGTCATTTTGTTGTATTTTTGATTCACTCTTTGCCTTGTTAGATAATTGCTCCATGTGTTGTGATCTTCAACCACAAGTTTGCAGCACTCCCTTCAATTGTGGGATTAGTACGTTCTATCATTGCGTTTTTCTTGAGGATGATAAGCTGTTGTTGATGTTCTGTTAATATACAGCTTTTGAAACATGTTCTTGAAAATATTTGACATTCTTGTCACAATGGAGGTTTGGTAGACAACCAACTATTGAGATGCATATGTTTAAAGAGGCGCTAGCTACCGTTGCAAAAGCTTGGTTGCTCAATACAATTGCTTCAGACCATTTTGTAAACTAATCTCCAAATAACAAAATGTATTTGCTTCCACTAAAATCGGGTAAAGGTCCCATAATGAAAAAGGCAACTTGTCAGACCAAATAAGCACGAATGACAAAAATATATGGTCAATTGGACTAGGGAAATTTGTGTAAGAAATAGTTGAACATCAGAAAAATGCAACCGAACTTATTACACTCAGAAACAGGTTTGAGAAAAAGAAACGCCCTAAGTGTAGAAACTGATTCGTTATCTTTGAAAAACAATGAGTCTTTCTATTTCCGTGGTCTTTTTATTCCCGACCCACCTCTTGTTTGATATTGATGTTCGCTAACATTCTGCGAAGTAAAAGCCGTGCTTTTGTTTAGAAGTTCTTCGCCTTCACGTCTTTCGGTTGTTTCCGCCAGGATATCCCGCTTCTGCTGTGTGGCTAATTTGGGCGGAGGTATTTTTCATCTTCTGTTCTTGTTGTTTATGTTAGTAGTTATAGATTCTTTTGAACTGCCCTGGTGTTTCAGAAGGTTCCTCCTTGACTGACTTATTGGGAAATCCAGTACTAGGGTTAATTTGACTATTATTCACATCAGGGATAATTCTCTTTTTTCTGTGTCATTCAAATTTGAAGTGAACTTTTCATTTTCGTTTTGAAACATGTTCTTGAAAATATTTGAAATAAAGTTATTGCTCTTGTCACAATGGAGGTTTGGTGGACAACCAACTATTGAGATGCATATGTTTAAAGAGGCGCTAGCTACCGTTGAAAAAGCTTGGTTGCTCAATACAATTGCTTCATACCATTTTGTAAACTAAGCTCCAAATAACAAAATGTATTTGCTTCCACTAAAATCGGGTAAAGGTCCCATAATGAAAAAGGCAACTTGTCAGACCAAATAAGCACGAATGACAAAAATATATGGTCAATTGGACTAGGGAAATTTGTGTAACAAATAGTTGAACATCAGAAAAATGCAACCGAACTTATTATACTCAGAAACAGGTTTGAGAAAAAGAAACGCCCTAAGTGTAGAAGCTGATTCGTTATCTTTGAAAAACAATGAGTCTTTCTATTTCCGTGGTCTTTTTATTCCCGACCCACCTCTTGTTTGATATTGATGTTCGCTAACATTCTGCGAAGCAAAAGCCGTGCTTTTGTTTAGAAGTTCTTCGCCTTCACGTCTTTCGGTTGTTTCCGCCAGGATATCCCGCTTCTGCTGTGTGGCTAATTTGGGCGGAGGTATTTTTTATCTTCTGTTCTTGTTGTTTATGTTAGTAGTTATAGATTCTTTTGAACTGCCCTGGTGTTTCAGAAGGTTCTTCCTTGACTGATTTATTGGGAAATCCAGTACTAGGGTTAATTTGACTATTATTCACATCAGGGATAATTCTCTTTTTTCTGTGTCATTCAAATTTGAGGTGAACTTTTCATTTTCGCTTTGAAACATGTTCTTGAAAATATTTGACATAAAGTTATTGCTCTTGTTACAATGGAGGTTTGGTGGACAACCAACTATTGAGATGCATATGTTTAAAGAGGCGCTAGCTATCGTTGAAAAAGCTTGGTTGCTCAATACAATTGCTTCATACCATTTTGTAAACTAATCTCCAAATAACAAAATGTAATTGTTTCCACTAAAATCGGGTAAAGGTCCCATAATGAAAAAGGCAACTTGTCAGACCAAATAAGCACGAATGACAAAAATATATGGTCAATTGGACTAGGGAAATTCGTGTAACAAATAGTTGAACATCAGAAAAATGCAACCGAACTTATTATACTCAGAAACAGGTTTGAGAAAAAGAGACGCCCTAAGTGTAGAAACGTTTGACTAATTTCATAGGCTTACAAATAGAAAAGGGTTTAAATAAGAGAAAAAAAAACGTTTTGACGCATTTAACAATATAACAAAAAGAATTTTTTCAAAGATCAGTTTGAAGTGAAATTCTGTCTTTCCTTTATGGACTTTACGGACTTTTTGGTATGGCTAAAACATTTGATCGGGTTCGAGAACTATTTTTTCGGCCCTGGATGAGAAAACGTTCACGAGCGGTTAAGTGCTTGCGAAGTTAGCTGTCAAAAGAAGTCACCACAACAGAAACACATACACAGACAGATAACTTGGTTTCCAAGTTGTCAGTCTGTGTATGTTTCTTGTAAATCAGCATACTTGTATATGTTTCTGAAATCACCATACTTCGCAAAAAATTAACCACCCGTGATCATCTTTGCTTATACCAGGCCAGCAGAATAGTTCTCGAACCCGATGAAGAACCCAAAAGTCTGAGCCATACCAAAAAGTCAATTTTCATGAAGAAAACATAAAATTTCTTTTAAAAGTGATTTTTGAATAACTATTTGAGTTATATTGTTAAAAGCGTCAAAACTTTTGTTTCTCATATTTATATTGTTTTTTTTGTAAGTTTCTGAAATCAGTCCAAGGTTTCCACATTGCCCTGGAAGTTCCTGGCATGTGTTTCTTTTAAGAGAGTTTCCCGCTCTCAAACCCCTTTCTCAGTATGATAAGTTCAGCTGCATCTTTCTGATGTTCAACTTGTTGTTCTACAGATTTTCCTTGTCCAATGGACCAGATAATTTCGTCATTCGTCTTCACTTGGTTCAGTTTATCGCAACCTTTGACTTCTTCATCAGTCTGTGGTACTCTTGACAGACAAGTTGTGTGAGGAATCTTTTTTCCAGCTTCGTGTTTGATTTCAAAATCAAACTGTCCCAGTTTTTCTATCCCTCTGGCCAATAATACGTCTGTTTCCTTAAAAATAAATAAACGTTAGGGCCATATGGTTGATAGCAAATAAAAACTTTTGTCACGGAAGTTTATTGTCGAAGTTTTAAGTGAAAAAAGTTGTCGTTTGGTCGAAGAGTAGTTTCGTAGACTTTTGCTGAGCGTTTTGCATGTATATGCAATTACAATTTCACCCAATTGTTGTCTTTGGGAAATATTAGCCTCAATACCAAACAGACTGGCGTCGTTGGTAAACCTATAGGGGTCCGTGTCATTCGGGTAACCCAGAATTGCTGCCTTCTATAGTGCTTGTTTTAGTTGTTCAACTGATGATTCACACTCTTTCATCGAAGAAAAACGTTCTTTTCTGTTTTATTGCTTACAAAGCGGTCTGCTGATTTTCCAAAAATAGCATGAATCTTCTGTAAAACCATATAGTCCTAAAACAGCTCTGAATTCTTGTTTTTCGTGATTCGTGGGCTTTTGGTTTTACTGACTGCCGCTATTTTCTCCGGATCCACTTCTTCGCTTTTATTTGATACATTGTGTCCCAGGAAATGATTTTTGTCCTAAAAAATTGTAATTGTTGAGCCCTTTAGTTTCAAACCAGCGTCTTTAATTTGTTCAAGTATTTGATCTGGACGATTGAGATGCTCCTGAAAGGATCTACAGAAGGTAATTGTGTTCTCCAGGAATTCTAAAACCGCTTCATAGGAGAGTCTCGACATGAACAGCGGCATTATAATCTCTTCCCGTCCAATAGTATATTCCGATTGGAATTACGAAAGCTGTCACGTTTAGCGAATCTTCATCCAGCGCCATATGAAAATATCCCGATATCGATATGTCAAATCCATATTGAAAAGGCAACAATTCCTGTCTATTAGCCAATTATTTTCGCCAATATTGATGGTATTGCCCAATACGAATGGGTCGGTTCTCATAGCTTTGCATCCTCTAGATCTTCGACAATTTTTATCGTTGCTTCTAATTTCATCAAAATTCATGGTGAAATAACTTCTTTTGAACGGCTGTGCAACATTTTTGAGTTTGTTTTGGTGGTTTTATTTTGTCACAATATCCTAAGTCATTCGAGTTTCAGTTGAAAACTTGTTGATGTCTCCTGATATATTCCTTTACGTCCTCTTTCTGCTGGCCATTCAGGTTTTGTCCTACCAAATTTGAGAGGTTTCCATTGCAAATGTTTCCAATAATCGAGATAGCTTACTATTTTGTGATTTTTTACATGGTTCCTGATGCGTACTTCAGATTCAAGACTTTCACCGAACTAGAACCATCTTCCATTGACATCATACTGGCGGCTAAAAGAAAGCTAAACTTCAATTCAAAATCTTCAATTGCTTCTACAAATCCTTCCGCCCACGAAATTTTTTTCTCCGTTGTCATCACCTAATATAATTCTCATCAGACATGTGTTTTAGTATGTAAGGGTTCTTCCGCTTTTGCAAAAATCTGAACACCTTGCGTTTTCTCTGTGGTAAGCAGTTTTGAAATTTTTAACTGACTGTTATATAACTTCTCTTAGTGCACGTTCGAAACACTTTTTTTTTGTTTTCAGAAAATTAATTCCCAGCAGACTCTCTACAACGTCGTCTGCCGTTATTACAAGTTCTTCTGGATGTAACTGTACCAACGGCGTTACTCTTCCCCATATTTTTACAGCTGTGTTATTGGCTGTTGACACTCGTTTTGTATATCTTTGGACACTTCAAGGTTTTCCTAGTTTGTGGTATATGGACCAACTCAAAAGCGATATACTACGTCCACTGTCTATTAGCCGAAAGCATCATTTCCGATGAAGTATGATTTCAGTTTTTGGGCATTTAATTGTATTTGTCGAAAAAACTCTAATGACATTACAGTTCTCGGTGGTTTTCTTTTTGAAAGAGCAGTTTCGTTTCAAGTAATGGGAACTTTCACATAGGAAACAATTTCGACAATTCCTCGATATGTGTACTTCTTGTCCACCGCTTCTCGTAGAGAGTTTATCTTTTCCGGAAGATCTCTCTCTCTCTCTCTCTGTGGCTAGTTCCTGGCATTGGAAAGCTCCGCTTATCGTTGAATCCGCTATTTTGTTGTCCTCTGTCTCTTCTGTCGTCATCCCACAGTCTCCGAGAATTAATTCGTTCCCTCAGTTGTTACCAACAATTTTCATGCCCTTTGTCATTTACTGACAGTTGTTTCACAAGCCTGGTGACGGCATCCACTAAATCTTTTGTTTCATCCCGTCATATAATTGGTGCTTGCTCTTCCACTTCTATTGGGGTAACAGCTTTCAGATGCAATGGTTGTTACAAAACTTTTTCCATTTTCATATCCTTGTCGGCGATTTGCTTCCCAAGATGGAACTTCACCTGCCTATGGTTCAATTGTTCTAGGAATCCTCTCAAAACCAGATAATCAATAATATCTTGGACTCCTTTGGATAAGCCTTCAAAACCGACTGCTTTAAATCTCAAAGAAAATCTGTCAGTTTTTGTCCTGGCTTCCGTAAGCTGCAAGCTAACAGCCCCCGGAAAACGACCGACTTTTTGCTCTAGTGTTCGTGAAAAAATTTAACGCACTCGTCATAGTTTTCTGTTGTAGCTTGCGGTAAGGTGCGATAGAACTCCAGGGAAATTTTTTAAGCCTAAGAGCAAAGCAATGTGGCCGTTCATCAATTTGGTGGGCTAGATCTCCTTCTTTTTTTCCCAATTTTGTTTTTCCACTATGAAGTCAAAGTGCTTCACGTAGCTCTCCAACTCGATTAAGCCGGTGAACGCTTCCTGTAATAGCATTCTTGAATTCCAGCGTGTTACCATTTTAGCGTTTTCTTTCTTGAAATATACGCTTTCTAAGACATATTCGTTGTTTAAAAGACTAATTTCTCTAAGAAATTTAGTGAGTTGATCGTCAATAAAATCCGTTCGGTTCTTTTTTTTGTAAAAAAAATTATATTATTTGGAATAATTCAGTATCTAAAAACTTTATGTTTTATTTGTTTTTTAATCTCAAAGAATTTGAATATACAGTCTTTTTATTGATGACTGTCCCACCAAGGTTGTTATAATTTTTAAACTACTTTCAACTGAACTCCATTTTCTTTTTCTTTTAGAATTCTTTTTCTCTATTTTTTTGCTATAATTACTTAAGGAAGAAACTATGTGCATTAACTTTCTGTTATGATTCCGTTTCACTGATGTCTGATCAGTTAACAAATTTCATTTTCGTTTACAGCACAATTATGCTGCAGTTTATGATTTTTGTTGTTTTCGTTTTCCATATACTCAACAACTCACAACTACAACTATTATCGCACTATTTTTCTGGTAATAACTAACAAAACGACCAGAATGTTGGGCACTATAAGTTATCAACAATAACAAAGTTTGCGTATATTTGTTAATTCTACTCACTTGACATGTTGTACCCTTTCCCCACTCTAAATTGTTTCCCCCACAAACAATTAAAATTCAGCTCTCACACGAGTAAATTCTCACTACGGGTTCTTTTGGGAAACTGATATTCGCATAAATTTGAAACTAGTAACTTATGCGAGAACAAGGAATAGCTGATGTGAATTCTGATTTTTTATCCCAAATCTTGCTGTTTTCCAACTCTTAATTAGATTTCAGAGTTTTTCGAACTAAAGCGTTTTTTTTTGTTTATATTCCTACCAAAAATTTGTTACATTAATCGAAACATTTATTTGATTTTAAATCTCTGTTGCCAGTGAAAGTGAATTATCTGTGCTATTTATGCCGACACGGTTTCGATTGGGGGGTTTCCTAAGCACTTTACTTCTCGCGTGTAAGCTGAAAAAAAATTCAAAGTGAAAGTGTTTTCTATTTAAAATGCAAACTAGAACTTTTGGGCGAATAATACAGAATTGAATCAAATTAAGTTTTAAAGAACAAGTTTGAAAGAAGAGTTTTTACAGAAGCGAACATGAAGGATTTTTTTATTGCTTTAGAAAAATGCAGCTGAATTCATGAGTTGACGTTTTATTCATGGTCGTTGGTTGTGGTCTTATCAATGGTTATATTATTCTGGGTTGTTTTTATTGTTTTCACTAATTTGTTCGGGATGAACTCATGGTTATTATTAACATATAAGACATATAATCGCAACCATTGGTGCCTGCTCTTCCTCTTCTATTGGGGTAACAGCTTTCAGATGCAATGGTTGTTACAAAACCGTTTCTATTTTCATATCCTTGTCGGCGATTTGCTTCCCAAGATTGAACTTCACCTGCCTATGGTTCAATTGTTCTAGAAATCCTCTCAAAACCAGATAATCAATAATATCTTGGACTCCTTTGGATAAGCCTTCAAAACCGACTGCTTTAAATCTCAAAGAAAATCTGTCAGTTTTTCTCCTGGCTTCCGTAAGCTGCAAGCTAACAGCCCCCGGAAAACGACCGACTTTTTGCTCTAGTGTTCGTGAAAAAATTTAACGCACTCGTCATAGTTTTCTGTTGTAGCTTGCGGTAAGGTGCGATAGAACTCCAGGGAAATTTTTTAAGCCTATGAGCAAAGCAATGTGGCCGTTCATCAATTTGGCGGGCTAGATCTCCTTCTTTTTTTCCCACTTTTGTTTTTCCGCTATGAAGTCAAAGTGCTCCACGTAGCTCTCCAACTTGATTGAGCCGGTGAACGCTTCCTGTAATAGCATTCTTGAAGTCCAGCGTGTTACCATTTTACGTTTTCTTTCTTGAAATATACGCTTCCTAAGACCTTTTCGTTGTTTAAAAGACCAGTTTCTCTAAGATATTTAGTGAGTTGATCGTCAAAAAAATCCGTTCGGTCCTTTTTTTCGTAAAAAAAAATATATTATTTGAAATAATTCAGTATCTAAAAACTTTATGTTTTATTTTTTTTTAATCTCAAAGAATTTGAATATACAGTCTTATTATTGATGACTGTCCCACCAAGGTTGTTATAAATTTTAAACTACTTTCAACTAAACTCCATTTTTTTTCTTCTAAAATTCTTTTTCTCTATTATTTTGCTATTATTACTTAAGGAAGAAACTATGTGCATTAGCTTTCTGTTATGATTCCGTTTCACTGATGTCTGATCAGTTAACAAATTTCATTTTCGTTTACAGCACAATTATGCTGCAGTTTATGATTTTTGTTGTTTTCGTTTTCCATATACTCAACAACTCACAACTACAACTATTATCGCACTATTTTTCTGGTAATAACTAACAAAACGACCAGAATGTTGGGCACTATAAGTTATCAACAATAACAAAGTTTGCGTATATTTGTTAATTCTACTCACTTGACATGTTGTACCCTTTCCCCACTCTAAATTGTTTCCCCCACAAACAATTAATATTCAGCTCTCACTCGAGTAAATTCTCACTACGGGTTCTTTTGGGAAACTGATATTCGCATAAATTTGGAACTAGTAACTTATGCGAGAACAAGGAATAGCTGATGTGAATTCTGATTTTTTATCCCAAATCTTGCTGTTTTCCAACTCTTATTTAGATTTCAGAGTTTTTCGAACTAAAGCGTTTTTTTTTGTTTATATTCCTACCAAAAATTTGTTACATTAATCGAAATATTTATTTGATTTTAAATCTCTGTTGCCAGTGAAAGTGAATTATCTGTGCTATTTATGCCGACACGGTTTCGATTGGGGGGTTTTCTAAGCACTTTATTTCTCGCGTGTAAGCTGAAAAAAAAATTCAAAGTGAAAGTGTTTTCTATTTAAAATGCAAACTAGAACTTTTGAGCGAATAATACAGAATTGAATCAAATTAAGTTTTAAAGAACAAGTTTGAAAGAAGAGTTTTTACAGAAGCGAACATGAAGGATTTTTTTATTGCTTTAGAGAAATGCAGCTGAATTCGTGAGTTGACGTTTTAGTCATGGTCGTTGGTTGTGGTCTTATCAATGGTTATAGTATCCTGGGTTTTTTTTATTGTTTTCACTAATTTGTTCGGGATTAACTCATGGTTATTATTACTGAAATGGGTCCCTATTAGTTTGAACTAACAAATATCAAATTTTTTGCTTGACGAATCCCGTCAAGATCAAAAATTTCTTGCCGAATCCCGTCAAGGTCAAAATCCGTGATTATTCCCATGTTAAAAGTGGTCCAATTGCGTCTCCAATCAAAAAGTATTTGGCAGAAGCACCCAATTTAAAGCAATTCGTGCAACACTTTCACGCAAATTATGCAAGGGAGCACAATCAAATTTACATGAAAGGTCCTATGGACTTCCAACTGAACTCGACGTTTTCCCTATTAGCTCGAACCAGGCACCATCTCTCCAAAAATGCATTAACTATACATTCAAAAAAATTACCACCACTTACTATACAAAATTTTAATGATTTCCCAATAAAGTACAACGAACGGTAAACAATTCTTTTCTGCCTCGTACACAACAACACAAGTATTATTGACACACATCGAATTATCTATTTTCAAAACGCCGTTACTGGAAAAGCAAAAGAGGTTATCCAAGCCTGTTTGTGTGGCAATGCTGACTGTTGCACAACTTTGAATGAATTATTGTCATTCTTCCGTTATTCTACTATAATAGTAAAAGCCCTCATAAAAAGATTGAAACAGAAAGTCAACCATTGACTATGAAAAGCAAAACTATGTAGTTTTTCCTGTGTTTTTGAGACCTTTAGTGCAAGCTTTCCATTAACTGGGATATACAGCAGACCTACAGCGTTCAACTCATCTGAAAATCTAAGGAGAAAAGTCTGCATAACTTCCCCCTCAATGGAAAAAAAGCATTGTAACATCAAAACAGAGATCTGCGTCTTTAGTTTACCTCCGCAGATAAAGTAAAGTCTCAGCATAAGTGTACAAAAAGAAGTATCGAAAAAATTCCCATCAAAATTTTCTTCATAAAGAACTTTGTTATTTCGATGGAATTGAACAAAAACAGTAACAAAAGCTTCACTTATCAAGAACTCTGTTTTTTTTCTCCAACAAAGGCAAACAAAAATCAGTCGCACATATCAAGCAGAAACACATCGGTGACTGCAATTGGAGCTCTAACGTTTTTTTATCCCTCACCAACATACATCAACAAAACAGCTCTTGCGAAAAATGTCATGTACTTGCTACTTGTCCGATTATCACAAAAGCACATAGGCCAGCAAATTGGTTTTGTTAACCAAAGAAATTATTGCTCGAATTGTTTGAGCAAAAAAACAAAAGACAAAAAGCGCTGCCAAACATGCAATGGATACCACCACACAATGCTTTACAAACACAGAAAATCATCAAACGTCCGTCAGCTGCTTTCTCTAAAAGCAACTTGATCGGTTTATATAACTTTCATCCAGAAAACCACTCAGTCAATTGTTAATCTGAACTAGAAATGACCAACAACAGAGGAAACTAATCGAAATCTCAAAAAACTTGCTAAGGACATTTTTTTAAAACCAGAAACCAGAATAAAATTCAACACTAATTTAAAAAAACTTCTAGTCAAAATTTCATTGTGAATCACTTAAATTTTACTCCCAAAGAGTAATTTCAACGCATTCAGCCATTTCCAATCTCATTTTCACACGGAAATAAAATGTTCGATACGTACGCCCCGATCAACCCAGGAAGACAAATCAATTTCCCTCTTGACACGATTAAAAAGTTCTCTGTGAAGTTCGAGAACCAACCAGTCATCAGTATCTTGACACTGAACACAAGATGCAACCGCAAAAAGTTGCACAACCATTGACAGTGGCACCCACTGAAACATGGATAAAAAGTTCCAAATAACAAACAGGTATAGCACTCCCTGTTTCGAGAAACCGGCAATTCGGCGTAAAGACCAAGCTTAGATGGAAATCCGCTGAATATTAACAAGTGCTGAACTTTAAAGAAACAAAACAAAGATCAGACCTAACGACTTTTTACGTATAACATGTTTCGCGGCAATGCACTGGCGAACAGACCCTAGACGAGCTACTGGTACAACTTTGGAAAATCGAAACCAACGCTACAACACCATAATTCCTGATGTTGACAATGGAGAAGCTGTTGACAACATAGAAACAACAGACAGCTACAATGGTGAAAGGTACAACATTTGAGTAACTTGCAAAAGAAGTAGGACTCAAAAACAAATACTTCGCGGCACTTGGAAAACTAAAAAACTTTCACAAGCGTCTCATTAACAACGCTCTTTAAAAGTGTTATTTCAAATCAGTTGAAATGCAACAACCTGAAACAGAGAATTTTTGTGATTTGCTGCATCATTCTGTTGTTATTGCGAACAAACCCGGACAAGTACAAAAATTAACAGAAACTGCGGCTGATTTTTGATGACGGTCTCTCAATTCAACTTTATTTATCTGACCACATGCGCTAAACAGATAGGTAGGATTCGTGAAAACCCGGCTGCCATTATTTCTGATATCAAAGGCATGTTGTTACGCATAGCAATGAAGCATGAGGACAAATTTGCGCTTCGCTTTCTTTTGCCAAATCAAGAAATATTCTGCCAATGTCAGTTGAAAAGACCAATTTTTCGAGCAAATTGCTCTCCATTTTGTGCAATTTGCACAGATGACAAAAACATCAATTTTCTGAAGCTGTATACTGCCATAAAAAATCTTTTTTATATAGAAGATTTAATCCCTCTGCATCTAAAAAACAAGCAATTGAAACTGTTCAACAAACGAAAAACAGCCTGCAGAATGGTGTTTTGCACTTGTCTCATCAGAGCCTGACGTTCTAACATTTAATGAAAAGCATGATCAAGGCGAAAGGAAAGAAGTCAATGAAATAAAAAACTGACAGCTATCTTGTGAGGACAATACAACAGTTTAACTTAATGTGCAAATGCCCAATTTTCAACACCAATGATCAGCTCAGTATTAACAGTTTTTAATCCATTATACTGTTTTTACTCATAATTTGAATAGAAAGGTTTTTGAGGCACGTCTGGAAGCAAGGTCAAAGTGGGAATGAACCAATTCTTCCAGAACCACAACTCGCTTTGCTAAGGACATTAAAAAGTTATTTTGCTGTGTTCAATATCCAAATCCCCAGATGGTGAAACACCTCAACAAATTGGGAAGCTAACGACCAGCTTCATGTTTTTGTCGATGCTAGAATTGTTACATTGGCAGCAGTTTCCTACATTAGCACTGAGGAACAAGCGCGTAGACCTAAAACGTCTTTTTCTCTTAAAAAGACAAAGTTGCACCATTTAGGAAAATTAGTGACAAAATTAGAAATTCAAGCAGCCGCAACATGTAGCCGCCTCCGTACATTAATTCTAAACAACAGTATGTTTATAAGAGATTTTTTTCTGGACAGTTGACGATTAACCAAGTTGTCTTAGATTGGATCAACTCAACCAAAAAACAAGTTCTGAAATCAAATCGACTAGAAGAAATGAAAAGCCAATGAAATTGAAAAATTGAACCATATGGCAACAAATATTAACTCTGCAATCCACGGAACGCGTGGCCTGGGGTCATCAAAAATTCAATAGAAATGGGTGTAAGGACGAAATCTGTTACAAGACAGTGAGAGCTCCTGGAACGATTCACAAAAAGTTTCAATCGTTGGCGCCATAATTACAAATGAAAAAAAATCATTTTAATCTATTTTAGATCTCAATTGTTTTTTTCATGGAATAGGCTGATGTTAACCCTTGCGACTTTATCGTGATTTTAATAGACAAAAAACATCGTTCAGACAAATATCAAAACCATTATTTTCTTTTTCTCAGAGTCATTTTTTAAAACCATTACAGAATAACAATATCTTTTCAACAATCAGTGCATTAACACAGGGAAGAGAGCTTGACGCAAAAGGCAAATTGAGCCATTTGAACCCTCATCTTTGACCAGGATGTTATTTTAATTTCTACTGGCTGCCTTGTTTTTGCGATAATTTTGGATACAACTTTAAAATTCACAAGGCTCTATCTTAAACATTCTCGAATTTTTTGTGCTAATTGAGCAACAGGACCCATAAAGGCATCCGTAGATTAGCGTTACTTTTTCATGGGACTTAGAATGACGCTTCTCGTGATAAGGTACTCTTGTGTTTTGTGCCGCCTTTTCGATATTCAGAGTATATGACCAATTATGGCGCCACTACCCAATTAAGGTTTCCAACAGAAGAGATTAAATTTCAGACGTCGCCCGACAGAGAAGACCTGACATTTTTTTGGTTCCAAGCGTCACCACAGAAAGTTTGCCCGAGATCTCAAACGTCACCTCAGAAATCTGATTCCCAGTTAGATCTGTCCAAAAAAGAAATAATCTTAGACAAAAATCTCAAAATGGAAATTTGTCCCCCAACCAAAGATTTGGTATCTTTTAAGATACCAATTTACTATGAGAGACAAAAATTAGGCAATGAGGGTATTAAGAGCAGCCAAAGAACGGAGAAAGCGCAAAAAACGTTCTTGAGATCGGTAATTTCAAAAAATTGTTTCCTGATAATTTAAGCAAAAAACTGAGGCTTTTGCACATCCAACTATTGAAATAAGCTTCCCAATTTGTAAACTATTGTGAAACTCTGGTAGAGTTTAGTATGAAACTACAGCTACCCTTTGCATTAAACTGTTGATCTATGCTTAGGAATGAATATTTGTTTACTTCTGGCATTTCTGTAACAATACAGCTTCCCCGAAAATTATACAAGAAGAAATGATTTAAAGTGAAACACATTGAATCGTGTATAATATTTATAGCTTATTTTGCTCAAAAGTTGCACAGTTATTTCATTGAACCACTTGAGCCATTTGAACCCAATTTTTGACCATCATAAACTTTTAATTATAATTGGCTGCCTTATTTTTGCAAAAATTTTGGATACAAAAATCAAATTTACGAGGCTTTATTTTGAACAAGTACACAATATTTGTGCGCATTGAGCAACAGAACCCATTATGGCATTCGTAGAAGAGCGTTTTTTTCATCGGAATTAGAATACACTGCTTGCAATAAAGCACTGTTGTATTTTGTGCCGTCCTTTCGACATTCAGAACATATAACCCATAATGGCACCAATTCCTTCATTTCGTTTTCCAACAAATGAGACTAAGTTTCTATTCGCCAACACAGGACTGATTTTTTTACCCTACATCATATTGAAAACAAACACAGTCTAATTGAGAAACTCTGTGGACACATTTATACTCGCCTCCTTTTGCATTCGAGTTGAATACTGACACCTTTTTTATTGCTTTTAGTAGATTAACTTGCCGCAGATGTCATGCATAATTATTTTGCAGCAAATACGGAAAATATTTTGTGGCACCTCTGAAGACTAAAAAATTGCGTTAAGATTTTAGACCAAAAGCCCGACAACAATAATACACTGACTGCCTTTCAATTCCTCACTCAAATCCCGTACTGTTCACTGCCCTCTGGAAAAGTTGGACGTCAACAACCAGCTATTTTCGAAAACTGGAAAAACCTGCAGTACTTGATGAACCACGTTTGCTGGCTTTTGATAAAGGAGTATTTGCCATCATCGACAAAGAGACGGAAATGACCATACAGCAATCAACATCCCTTGAAAGTAGGAGATATCGCCCGAGTACCGAAAGATCTGACACAGAGAGGTATTTGGCCATCTGGATTATTTGTGGACACGTCCTCTGGAAAAGATGGTAAAGTACGGGTCGACAAGGTGAAAACGGGTTACGGCTAGGCCGTGCGTCCAGTCCTTCGTTCTGTGTAGTTTTTTAATGCTTTTTTCCGCTTTGGTCTGAGGCAACGGGAGCTATCTTGATATTCAATTGATGTTACAACCCCAACTGAATTCAAATTTATAACACATAAATCAGGTCTGATGAGAATCAGGATGATATTCAACTTTTAACGCCCTGCCCTTTTCCAGCAGCATGTTCCCAATGTTATTGCGAAATCAAAACAAGAAGTTATGATGATGATGATGAAGAACACAAAGCAACCCGGCAAAACTATCGAATTCACTTTTTCTGAATAACAATTGCCAGGAAGTCGCAACTATACAAGTATAACAATCAAAAGAGGAAACCAGACAAACTAAAATATGTTGATAACATAATTTGGGAGAGCTGCCGCTGATTAGGTTAACATAGTTTACACTGTTTAAGATTGTTTAAGAGCTGATGAAGAAAACAGTGTTTACCTTCTGTACTGGAATTTTTTTGAAACAAAGAGGGTTACATCACCCCCAAAAACAAAGAAAAGAGTACCAATTCACCCCCCTTCCCTCAAGCATTAAAAAAAATCAAAACAAGTCTTAAGGGAGTTGCACTCAGCAAAGCAATTATCTCTACGAAGTCCCCACCCCCCAGAATGAGGACAATTCTTTGGCTGGTTGCAGCCGTTATCAAAAAGAAAGAATTTTTCAAGCGTTTCAGACGTCGCCCGAGCGAGAACGCCTGGCATTTTTTTGGTTCCAGGCGTCACCACAGAAAGTTTGCCCGAGGTCTCAAACGTCACCTCAGAAGTCTGATTCCCAGTTAGATCTGTCCGAAGAAGAAATAATGTTAGACAAAAATCTCAAAATGGAAATTTTTCCCCCAACCAAATATTTGGTATCCTTTAAGATACCAATTTACTATGAGAGACAAAAATTAGGAAAAGAGGGTTTTAAGAGGAGCCAAAGAACAGAGAAAGCGCAAAAAACGTTCTTGAGATAGGTAATATCAAAAAATTGTTTTCTGATAATTTAGGCAAAAGGGCTATTACACATCCAACTATTGAAATAAGCTTCCCCATTTGTAAACTATTGTGAAAATCTGGTAGAACATAGTGTGAAACTACAGCTAGCCTCTGCATAAAACTGTTGCTCTATGCTTAGGAATGAATATTTGTTTACTTCTGGCAATTTTGTAACAATACAGCTTCCACCGAAAATTATACAAGAAGAAATTAATTAAAGTGAAACACACTGCATCGTATATATTTTATATAGCTTATTTCGCTCCAAAGTTGCATAGTTATCTCAATTCGTAATTCCATGATGCACCAATGGAGAAATACAGTTTGAATGCCCGGGTCGAGGTGTCAACGCATAAAATCGCTAAAAGATGTAAGATTCGCGGTGAATTTGAATATAAGTGTAAGGTTTGCGTTCAATGCAATGAATGCGGTGAATAAAAACTTTTAAGCGGTGAAAAAAATTTCTTCATCTTTTAGCGATGAAAGAAAATTTTTCAGTGCTACCAGCAGAATGCGGTAAACTAAAATTTCAGCACTATCAGCAGAATGCGTTGAAAAAAAATTTTCACCGCTATCAGCAGAATGCGGCGAAAAAGAAAATTTTTCACCGCTAAAATTTCACATCTTAGAAATATTTACCGCGCTAATTTCAACGCTTATCTCAAATTCACATGAAATAGCATTGAAGTAAGTGACAGATGGCGCAGTTGATTATGGAGTTGTTGGCATGCAGGAGGTGACACGTTCGAACCCGTGTACGGCAGATTCTTTATAAGAATACGGTGAATGCGGTGAAAAAACTGTTCACCTCTAAAAACCGCAAAAATTCACCGCATTCAACTCTAAAAGATGCAGGCGCTTTGCGGTGAAAAAAGTTTTTTTCACCGCTAATCTTAAACCAAACTCTCTTAATTTTTCTTAATTTTCTCTAATCTTAATTTTCTTAAACCAAACCTGAACCCGGGTGCAAGAAAAAGGTATAATGAAAAGAAGTTTAAAAACTAACGACGAAATTGCGATTTTTTCATGCCGTAAATGATCCGAAAGACAAAAAATATCAGCAAAGGACAATAAAATTTATGAGAAATGTCGGACTATGTCGGAGGAAGTAAACTACTTTTGTCGAAATCTTTTTTTCTCAGTATGTTATTATCACAGTGGACCATTTATATCTTATCATCATCGGCTGACGCGTCAACGTCAATAAATTTTACTTCAGTTGCATCGTTGTCGCTTTTTCCGGATTCTTAGCTGAAGCTCTCGTTAACAAGCCTATCTCTTCTGTTTTTGCTGTTTCCTTTGGAACGTCGTCAGATTGTGCGTCGATTGTTTGTCTATTTTTGATAAAATTTTTGCTTTCAGTTACCAATTTTTGTTTTCGGGAATCTTTTGTTTTTGAAAACATGATTTATTGATGCTTATTGGCGTACGCTTTATTACGCGTGTTCAGGCTGCTTTCTTCTGTTTTCTCTAACTGTTTAGATATAGTTTTGTTGTTGTCTCCAGTAATCGAAACTCTTTTCTTTTTCACCAACATTTTTTCGAATATTCACCTATGAAATGTGGTAATATAGTCCAGCTGCCATAATGCTTCATTTTATGAGTTGACAGAATTTTGGCAGTTTTCTAACTGTTTCTTAGGTTGAACTGCTCTGGTGCAAAGATGTTCAGCCTTGCTCTGGTGCTGCTTCTGTAAGTACAGAAGAAGAAAAATTTAAATATTCCAAATTGGCAAAAAAAGCAGAAATATGAAGAGACTAATGGTGGAGCCATGAAAAGACCTTGCTCGACTCCCGGGTCGAGGTGTCAACGCTAAAAATCGCTAAAAGATGTAAGATTTGCGGTGAATTTGTGTAAAAGTGTAAGGTTTGCGTTCAATGCGATGAATGCGCTGAGAAAAAAAAATTAAGCGGTGAAAAATTTTTCTTCACCGCTTAAGCGATGAAAGAAAATTTTTCACCTCTACAAGCAGAATGCGTTGAAAAAAATATTTTTCAGCGGTACCAGCAGAATGCGGTAAAAAAAATTTCACCGCTAAAATGGCAAATCTTCACCGCGCTAATTTCAACGCTTATGTTAAATTCACTGGAAATATAATAGAAGTAAGTGACAGATGGCGCAGTGGAAAAAAAATGCTGACATTCAGGAGGTGAGAGGTTTGAACCCGTGTACGGCAGCTTCTTTTTTCACCGCTAAAAACCGCAAAAATTCACCGCATTCAACGCTAAAAGATGCTGGCGCTTTGCGGTGAAAATTTTTTTTTTGCGGTGAAAAAAGGACCGTGAAATTATAGTCAATATTGTCCCCCCACTAGACTTTTAAAGTCTTTTTGTTAGTCGAGGTCTGAACCTGGGCTTTTCGAGCTTAAATTGAACTTTCTGCAACTCGGTTTCTGTGATTAAAAAATCCTGACATAAAGGAGAACATTCGCTAATTAAAGACACTTGGGTAGTTTCGTTTCAGATGTTCGTTGGTGACGGCCAAGCTGTAGTATTAGAGAGCTGCTAGAAATGAACAGAGAATGAATCGGGCAAACAGAGCAAACATGCTCATATGCGTCAATTAGCACCACCACCAGAATGCTCAATGCAGAGTTTTTCTGTATTTAGACTGAAAATGTATTGGTAATAACAGTTTTTATTTCTAAGTATTAAAATGGCCTAAATTTATGCCTAGTCTAGAATAAAGGCTCCAAATACTCGACATTCGGTTAGGTGGACAGATGTTAGTTAGTATGACCTCAACCTGGGCATACCTTCGCCACCATTTTTCTAAAACATATTCTCTAGTTCAAATCAGAAAACAGAATTGAAGGATCTCTGATTAGGATTTTCGATAAAAAAGCCTTACGCATTAAACATGAATGAAATCAATAACAGTATCGCTTAGAATCTTTTGAATTAGAGGCAGACAAACCGAATCAACTGGTGAATAGTATGCCTGTATACATTGATATTAAATTTCAAAAAATCAAATGTTCAGCCACACAATAACTTTATATTGGGGATAATTGCGCAAACAGGTCTTAGACATATATCCTCGCCTTTTATTTGTTAAATCTTTTATCGGTTGGGACCGGAAAAATGAATTGATCCTGTGCCATGCGATCTGTCATAAGCCCGGCCTAAGTTGATAACGGGCGCAGCAGAGCAAAAAAACTCACACCTAAACATTTTTCCATCCAATCGAATTTAATTATTAAACAACCAATAGCACACAAGCAAACGCAAGCTACAAAACTGAAAAATAGCGTCATTTATATCATTTTTTGGGGAAAATAGGTTCAATTTACACTAAAATAGAGACAAACAATTAATATTTTACTCTTTTAAAACTGTTTTGACCCGGATAGGGTAAAATATGTCAGTTAAGTTTGTATGTCAAATTAAGGTAATATATCAGTTTTTAGTTGGTTTAAATCCTAATTTGTGTACTTTTTTTTATGTCAAAATATTTACCAGATTTCATCCCCCAAAACCTATTTAGGCCAATTTTAGTCCAATTTCCGGTTAAATATTAATAATTTTACATTAATTCGCCAAAAGTCAACAAAATTTCATCCCTCCAAACCTGTCTTTGTCTAATAGTCAAACAGATTTTATCAACTTTATGGTCGCATTGAGTGTTTTTTTCACATTAGCCAAATTTTGACATAAACTTATCCACTCAAAACCTGTTTTGAGTGATCTATATTCACCCCCAAGACTACTAATTTTAAATTATATATACCATTATCAATAAATCGATTACACTAAAATATTTTTTCTGATAATATTTTTTCTGATTTCTCTCCAAAACATACTTAGATTAATCTCCCATCTATACTGAATTTAGACTTAAATTAGCAAAAAAATCACTCCCTCAAATAGGGTTTTTATATAATTCATAGCCGGTTGTGACCAAATAAGAGCTGAAATTTCGGCGTTTCATTGATATTGAACCAAGATTTAGACAAAAATAGCCAAACAAAGGCGTGTCTGGAGTAATTTAAATCCTATTTTTGCTGAAATCATTCAGGTTTTATAATTTTGTACTTTTGACACTCTATTTCGTCCAAACGTCAGACATCTGAATTGTAATTTAGCCAGAGTTGGCAACAGAATTAAACAAAATTATAGATTCAAAAAGAAGATTGATGCGTTCGATCCCAAAACTCACGTTTAATCGAAAATTCAGGTATATTTATTTGAAAAATATCTCACAAATTTTGCGTAGATTTGTTGTCAAAAGAAGGTTGGGTTTTGTCTTAATTTTATAGATATATTAGCAAGATTAGCTCGATCTTTACAAGAAGGTTCGTAAAAATTCCTGAAATGGCGCAAACAATATTACCTCATTGCCGTTTTTGTCTCATAATTGGATGAAATTAACGATCACGCTTAAAACTTCCCAATCAAAAGTAACAGATAGCGTTGTAGTTGAAACCGTTTGCAACAATTGGCAAAGCAGCCAAGTTGAAATAAATCTTTTTATGTCTTACTTAGATATAGTTGTCTAACATTAATTATAAAACAAAGCAACAAATTTTCAAATGTTTTGTACTTCATATCTTGTTTTGAGCACAATTAATTAACGGTCTTTCCGAGACCCTCTCCTAACAATACTACATAAGCTCAATCATCAAAAATCAAACACATAACCAAAACAATGATCAAAAATGTAACCACAAATAACATTTAAAAACATTGGCCAAAAATGTAACAAAATGATCTTTTTTCATCATTAGTGATCATTTTTTATCGGTTTCTTATTGTTTTTGATATTTTTTTCTGTTCACATTTGCCAAAGACCCACTTTTTTTAAAATTGTTATAAGAAAAGTTAATTTACAATTCAATCCTATAATAGGAGTTAGTGTTTTTTATGTCATACTTAGAAATAAAGATCGAACTTTTAGATATAATATTAAAAATAACAACTTTATTTCAAAAATTTTGTATTACAAGAATTATCTTTAGCACAATTTTATTGGTTGTTTTAAGAGTCTCTCCTAAAATTAATACAAGGTCGACAAGGAAACATCCATAAATATCTAACAGTGAACATTTTGGCCAAAATTTAATAAGAATTCTTTTTTCATCATTCGTGATTATTGTTAACAGTATCTTAATGTTTGTGATCTTTTTTACTGTTTATATCAGCCAAAGAGTGGGGTATAATGCTACATAGGTGTACAATGATTGCAATAGAGCTGATTGTAGACCATAAATAAGTTAAATGGAAGATTGAGACCAATTTTAAGGTAAATTAAAATTTTAGTTTTAGTTGTAAACTGCCGCGAATTAAATTGACGACTTAATTTATGAAAGTGAGCAATTCAAATCACGCACAAGTCAAATGCCAAGCGTGCAAAGTTTAGTGAAAAACTAAAGCAAAATTTGTTTATGTGAAATTTTGCCTTAAAAACCTCAGGGTTGGTGTAATAAATAAAGTAATGTTTCAGCCACCTTATAATAATGCCCCGATAAAATTCAGCCGCGCTTTATTGCTGCTCAGATAAAATTCATATAAACAAAATCATGCCCTAATGAGTCATCTTTTAAAACAGACTATAAATTCCCAAAACTGACATGAACAGAACAAGTGTCAGGCAAAAAATCAGAATGAAAAATTTAATGTTACAGCGCTGGATTAGTCGTAGACCAAGGTACGGGGAATGCTTGCAGTCCGTTTAATAAATTATCATTTTCCCGCAAAATGTATCACGTTAGAACTTATTTGCACGTTTTGGAATTTCCAGAGTAGGCATTGCCCCCGGAGTGAGGTGGTGGAAATATGAACCGCGTAATTCACACAAAAATTGGCCAAGGGCAGACAATCCAGACAAAATTTGGCTATGATTCGAACTACTGCGAATTATAGCGAATTATTGCGAAGTATTTCGAAATAGAAACGCGTCCATGTCTCCATATCTCCACTCAACGAAACCATGAAAAATTTCGCGACTATGATTTGATGGTGCAGCGATTCGTAACTGCGACTGCGGTCTGTCAAAAATCTCTGATTCAAAGGTGCGACAATTCGGTACATGCGACTATGATCATACAAAAATTTATAATTCGAAGGTGCGACGATTCGAAACGCGCGACTGTGATAGGACAAAAATCTAGCAATTGAGAGGAGAAGACACGTTTGTTGAAACGCGAATCAGTTTGTCCCGTAATCCACCCCTAAATACCAATAATTCACTTCTAAATTAAATATTTGATGCACCTTCTTTCTAGCCAAAGTATCATTTTTGGACGTTGTCTTTGAAAAGAAATTGGGATCTTTTCCGTTTGTGCCCTCCAGTACGCTATGCGCCCCCAAGTAACAGAGAACGTGCCATTACATAAACCCCTATTTAAAACAATGCACGTGCGTCTGAGGGTGGAAATAATATGCGCCCACTAAGCTGGGGGAAGGCACAAACGGAAAATATCCAGAAATTTTCCATGAAATGAATGCTCGACCAAAATTGGCTATGAAATGAGATTTGTCAACTTGGGCAAGAGCTGTATAAGCGTGATCATACACCAATCTGCAGGCAGAGATATAATTCCGTTATTCAACCCGCATACATACTTTGCTGTTCGCCGAATAGGATCCCAGGTGTTCCAAGATATATATTTTTACAATCCGACTAGCAATTTGATGATTCGAAATAGTGCGGACCAAAAATATGGTCTAGACCGTGTATTTATTGCCTGGGAGGGGTACCACCCTGACAAAAAATTGTCGAACTTTATTCTACCACCTCACTCCGAGCCTGCTCAGACTGTGCAGACTGATCAGATTTTTCAGACTGTAGGCATTGCTCTGATTAGACTCTGGATATTGTCTTGATCAGAGTATCTAGAGCACAGAGTTGCTGCCAGACTCTGTGGCTATCCAGCTTTACCTATGAAAATCTATCTATGCGCAACACCAGTTAAATACTAAATTTATTCCGATTAGCACAATGTTTTACTAATCTGCACCGCATACAAAAATTTTGGTTATAGATATCAACGGAAGATTAAAATATTTTTTTGGTCATATTCTGCATTAGATTAATAAACTGATCCGATCATTCATGCTCAATCAAAGAACATCCAACTTTTTTTGGTATGAGTAGTGCGATCAATGAATTTGAAGATATTCAGTTATTTAGCCATCAGGCATGTAACTGGGAAGAATTTGCCAGTATAACTAGCAGAAGAAATGCGACAGAAGAACCCAGCTCATCTGAAACAAAGATCTGGTCAAAACATATAAATGTTTGTTGCGTATATCAAAGCTCTCTCAATTTCTTGCAAGGTAACTAGAGCGAAAAGCTATCTACAAGATGTTGATAAATATATCTGATAATAGTGACGTTTATAAACAAATACTTTACTCAACAATGTCTATCATTGAAACAAAAATGTTTTTGAGATTGACTATGAAACTCGGCCAGCTGTTATATTGCTGCTCACCCATTATATCTGATCTTGCAAGTAGACGTATTTTTCCATGAAACGGGGTTGGGAAATATTGACCAGGTCAACTTTTTCTCTTGTTAAGTACGTTTTTTCAATTCAATATCTTTTTCGGAAACAAAAAAGTATAGGTGAAAAGGTGTGAATATCCTCATTGACTGTCCCCTCCATTGCAATGTTTATATTACTCATAATCCCATATTATGCTTATTTGGAGAAATTAATTAAATCTTTCTTTCTTTCATGAAAATCTAAATGGATCTTGAAACGATACCTTTACAGCTTTATCCTTTTTTACACATCACATATGCATATTATCTGATAACAAAACTGCAATAGAGCCAGAAAGTATCTTGAAAAATGTACACTTAGTTGCTTTTTGTTGCTATGCTGAACAATGACGAAGACTGTGTAAACCAAAATACACAAAAAATCAGAGAATCGTTGTTGGCTTTTCTTGTATAAAAATCACATTAACCAATAAAAACGTTTATGCCGCCATTGAATATGTGTCTACTGTCGCTAGGAATTGTTGTTATGAAAATCAGGACAAGTTTTAGCACATCAAAAAGTATTGGGGTTTTGAAGCGACTGTTCTAGAGATTGTTCCCAGCAATCACGCGAGAAATTGCTGGTGATTTATGGGCACGGCTATGCGGGATTTAATTGCTGAGCAATTGAGCCGGTAATTCACAAAACCCAGTTTGTTTTTACATCAGAAGAACCAGAATTGTGCACGAAGTCACTTTATTTATATTTTTTTATCCTTATTATGTTGCTAAAACCAGCCAATTTTTGCTTGATTTGAACACGGGCTGTAACTTGAATTGAAAATGAAAAGACTGACAGAGTTTTATGTTTATTTCTTTTCCTTAATCGTATCGCTTGATCTTCTTAGGTCATCCGAGAAAAAATTGGTTTTCATCTCTGAGTCGACAAAAATATCTTCCGAGTTCTTTAAATGTTATGCTTAAAAAGGTTATAAGTTCTCATTCTGATGTTTTTAATTTTTGTCGAAGAAGAAATTTAGATACCAGCAATGCTAACAGTAGCAACTTTTGACTATTTTGGTTCTATAATAGTAAGTCATTTCTCAGTGGTTGTACTATTGAAGAGCAAAGCTAACAGGAAACAACAGTTCATTCACTTCTGCATTTTTAAAGACCCTCTGACCCTCCTGGAAGACCTTTTCTGAAGTAATTTCTGTTGTTTTTGCAAATAATTCGGTTTTGTTCTAATAAAACATGTTAGGCAACGTGCAAGAGAGCCGACCATATAAATAGCAGACGTTAGAGAGCGCCGAAACCTGACTCCATTTAAAAAGAGTCGAAATCAAAAATTTGCATTTAATTACCCTAAAACTTAGTGATTTCTGAGAAAAGTACCTAATTGGGTTAATTGGTCTAATGACTGGTTGTGATAGTTTCATATCAAGTCCCGTAGGACGCTGAGGCATGGCCATGGGCCGCGATAATTTCAAGGTAATTATTTCTTAATTCGGGCTCATTTTCCTTCACTAGAAATTATTAAAAGGTGATTTCTCAAATACTCGGCTATCATTGGTTGAGAATTTGGTAGTCTCATTTCAGAAGGCAATTTAATTGGCTGTATAATTTATCTTATTTCAATAATTTCAATAAAATATTGGCTCTTTTTCAATCGGCTCTTTCATTTAAATTTGGCTCTCTTACAAGTCACCTACACTTAAACATCAGTTCAATCAAAGTTTTTCATAAAATGATATTACACTATTCCATTAGGAAATAATACTTAAAGCTTTTGTTCACTTGTTTAGGCAGTGTTGTTGTGATTATTGTAAAGTTTATTTTGATGCAAGGAACATTCTGGTGTTACAATTATCAGACAAACTTGCAAGATGTTTCTCCTGAAACAAGGCCGTCTTTTTCCATGAATTAGTGTTGGGAAATAATGACAAGCTCAACTTCTTCTCTATTTAAGTCGGCTTTTTCAATTCAATGTCTTTTTCGGAAAAAAAGCGTTGTTGAAAAGGTGTGAATATCCTCTTTGACTGTCCACTCCATTGCAATGAGTATATTATTCACAATCCCATAATAAGCCTATTTGAAGAAATTATTTAATTCTTTCTTTCTTTCATGAAGTTCTAAAGGGATCTTGGAACGATATCTTTACAGGTTTTTCTTTTTTTACTCATCACATATGTATATTATCTGATAACAAAATTGAAAAAGAGCCAGAAAGTATCTTGAAAAATGTACACGTAGTTGCTTTTTGTTGCTATGCTGAACAATGACGAAGACTGTGTAAACCAAAATGCAAACATCAGTGAATCGTTATTTGCTTTTCTAATATCAAAATCACATCAACCAATAAAAACGTTTATGCCCCCATTGAAAATGTGTCTACTCTCGCTAGGAATTATTGTTAACAAAATCAGGATAAGATTCAGCACAACAAAAAGTATTAAGGTTTTGAAGCAACTGTTCTGGAGATTGTTCCTAGCAATCACGCGAGACTTTACTGGTGATTTAAAAGCATGGTTATGCGGGAATTAATTGCTGAGCAATTGAGCCGGTAATTCACAAACCCAGTTTGTTTTTACTTCAGAAGAATCAAAATTGTGCACGAAGTCACTTTATTTATATTCTTTTGTCCTTATTATGTTGCTAAAACCAGCCAGTTTTCGCTTGATTTGAACACAGGCTGTAGCTTGAACTGAAAATGAAAAGTCTGACAGAATTGAATGTTTAATTGGTTTCTTTATTCATCTCGCTTGATCTTCTTAGGTCATCCCAGAAAAAATTGGTTTTCATCTCTGAGTTGACAGAAAACATCTTCCGAGTTCTTTGAAAGTGGTGCTCAAAAACGTTATAAGTTCTCATTCTGATTTTTTTATTTTTTCTTAAAGAAGAAATTTAGATGCAAGCATTGCTAACAGCAGCAACTTTTGACTAATTTTCTTCTATAAAAGTTTTGTTGAAGACATTTTTCAGTGGTTGAACTAATGAAAAACATAGCTAACTAGAAACAACAGTTCATTTACTTCTATCGCATTTCTTAAAAACCCTCTGATTCTCATGGATGACATTTCCTGAAGTAAATTTTGTTTTTTTTTGCAAATAATTCTGTTATGTTCTAATAAAATATGTTAGGCAACGTGCAAGAGAGCCGACGTTATAAATAGCCGACGATAGAGAGCGCCAAAACCTGATTTTATTTAAAAAGAGCCAAAGCAAAAATTTGCATTCAATAGCCCTAAAATCAAGTGATTACCGAGAAAAGTACATAATTGGGTTAATGCTCTCATGATTGGTTGTGATATTTTCATATCAAGTTCCATAAGCCGCTGAGGCATGGCCTTCGGCCGCAATAATTTCAGAGTAATTATCTATTAATTCGGGTTCAGTTTCTTTTACAAGAGAATATTAGGAAAATAGTCATTTCTCAAATACTTGGTTATGATTGGTTGATAGTTTGCTAGTCTTATTTCAGAAGACAATTTATTTGGCTGTGAAATATATCTTAATTTAATAATTTGAATAAAATGTTGGCTCTTTTTCAATCGGCTCCTTTTTTAACTCCAGCTCTCTTACAAATCACTTTCACTTGAACATCAGTACACTCATAACTTTTCATAAATGATAATAACCTATTCCATTAAAAAAAATAACAATAAAAATCTTTTGTTCACCTATTTAAGCAGTGTTGTTGTGATTATTATGAGGCTCATTTTCATGCGAGGAACATTTATGTCGTCACAATTATCAGACTAACTTGAAAGAATTTTTTCCTGCAACTAGACCATCTTTTTCCACGAAACAGGTTAGGGAAATAATGACCAGCTCAATTTCTCCTCTATTTAAGTCGGTTTTTTCAATTCAATGTCCTTTTCGGAAAAAAAGCGTTGTTGAAAAGGTGTGAATATCCTCGTTGATTGTCCACTCCATTGCAATGAGTATATTACTCACAATCCCATAATAAGCTTATTTGAAGAAATTAATTAATTCTTTCGTTCTTTCATGAAAATCCAAATGGATCTTGAAACGATATCTTTACAGCTTTATCCTTTTTTACTTGTCACATATGCATATTATCCGATAACAAAACTGCAAAAGAGCCAGAAAATACCATGAAAAATGTACACTTAGTTGCTTTGTGTTGCTAAGCCGAACAATGATGAAGACTGCAAAAACCGAAATGCAAAAAATCATAGAAATTTTGTTGGCTTTTCTTGTATCAAAATCACATTAACCAGTAAAAAACGTTTATGCCCCCATTGAACATGTGTCTACTCTCGCTAGGAGTTATTGTTACAATAATCAGGACAAGTTTAAGCACATGAAAATTTATTAGTTTGTTTAAGCAACTCTTCTGGAGATTTTTCCTAGCAATCACGCGAGACATTACTGGTGATTTATAAGCAAGGTTATGCGGGATTTAATTGCTGAGCAATTGAGCCGGTAATTCACAAAACCTAGTTTGTTTTTATTTCAGAAGCATAAACAAAATTGTGCACGAAATCACTTTATTTATATATTTTTAGTCCTTATCATGTTGCTAAAACCAGCCAATTTTCACTTGATTTGAACACAGGCTGTAACTTGAACTGAAAATTAAAAGACTGACAGAATTTAATGTTTATTCGGTTTTCTTAATCATCTCGCTTGATCTTCTTAGGTCCTGCGAGAAAAAATTGGTTTTCATCTCTGAGTTGACAAAAAACATCTTCCGAGTTCTTTGAATGTGATGCTTAAAAACATTATAAATTCTCAGTTTGATGTTTATAATCTTTTAAAGAAGAAATTTAGCTACCAGCATTGCTAACAGTAGAAATTTTTGAGTATTTTTCGTTTCTATAACAGTGTTTATTAAGTCATTTCTCAGCGGTTGTACTATTGGAGAGCAAAGATAACAGGAAACTACAGTTCATTTACTTCTGCATTTTTCAAGACCCTCTGACCCTCTTGGATGACTTTTTCTGAAGTATTTTCTGTTGTTTTTGCAAATGATTCTCTTATGTTCTAATAAAACAAGTTAGGCAACGTGCAAGGGAGCCAATCTTATAAATAGCCGACGTTAGAGAGCGCCAAAAGGTGACTTTATTTAAAAAGAGCCGAAAACAAAAACTTGCATTCAATTACCCTAAAATTTAGTGATCACTGCGAAAGGTACCTAATTGAGTTAATTGGTACCATGACTGGTTGTCATAGTTTCATGTCAAGTCCCATAGGCCGCTGAGGCGTGGCCTTGGGCCGCGATAATTTCAAGGTAATTATCAATTAATTCGTGCTCATTTTCATTCACTAGAAATTAATAAATAGTGATTTCTCAAATGCTCGGTTATCATTGGTTGAGAATCTGGTAGTCTCATTTCTGAAGGCAATTTAATTGGCTGTAAAATTTATCTTAATTCAATAATTTCAATAAAATGTTGGCTCTTTTTTAATCGGCACTTTCATTTAATTTTGGCTCTCTTACAACTCACCTACTATTTAACATCAGTTCAATCAAACTTTTGTCATAAATGATATTAAACCATTCCATTAAGAAACAATAATTAAAGCTCTTGTTCACTTATTTAGGCAGTGTTGTTGTGATTATTGTGAAATTTATTTTGATGCGAGAAATATGTTTGTTGTCGCAATTATCAGACAAACTTGCAAGATGTTTTTCCTGCAACTAGACCGTCTTTTTCCACGAAACAGATTTGGGAAATAATGACCAGCTCAACTTCTTCTCTCCTTAAGTCGGTTTTTTTCAATTCAATGTCTTTTTCGGAAACAAAAAGGTATAGTTGAAAAGGTGTGAATATCCTCGTTGACTGTTCCCTCCATTGCATTGATTATATTACTCACAATCCCCTAATATGCTTATTTGAAGAAATCATTTAATTCTTTCTTTCTTTCTTGTAAATCCAAATGGATCTTGAAACGATATCTTTACAGCTTTATCCTTTTTTACTTGTCACATATGCATATTATCCGATAACAAATCTGCAAAAGAGCCAGAAAGTACCTTGAAAAATATACACTTAGTTGCTTTGTGTTGCTAAGCCGAACAATGATGAAAACTGCAAAAACCGAAATGCAAAAAAAATCATAGAAAATTTGTTGGCTTTTCCTGTATCAAAATCACACTAACCAATAAAAATTTTATGCCGCCTTTGAAAATGTGTCAACTGTCACTAAGAATTATTGTTATGAAAATCAGGACAAGTTTCAGCACATTTAAAAGAATTAGGGTTTGTGAAGCGACTGTTCTAGAGATTATTCCTAGCAATCACGTGACACTTTGCGGTTGATTTATGGGCAAGGTTATGCAGGAGTTAATTGCTGAGCAATTGAGCCGGTAATTCACAAAACCCAGTTTGTTTTTACATCACAACAACCAGAATTGGGCACAAAGTCACTTTATTTATATTTTTTTTATCCTTATTATGTTGCCAAAACCAGCCAATTTTCGCTTGATTTGAACACGGGCTGTAACTTGAATTGAAAATGAAAAGACTGACAGAGTTTTATGTTTATTTCTTTTCCTTAATTATCTCGCTTGATCTTCTTAGGTCATCCGAGAAAAAAATGGTTTTTATCTCTGAGTTGACAAAAATTATCTTCCGAGATCTTTAAAAATGATGCTTAAAAACGTTATAAGTTCTCAATCTGATGTTTATATTTTTTTGAAGAAGAAATTTAGATAACAGCATTGCTAACAGTAGCAACTTTTGATTATTTTGTTCCTATAATAGTGTTTATTAAGTCATTTCTCAGTGGTTGTACTATTGAAGGGCAAAGCTAACAGGAAACAACAGTTCACTTACTTCTTCTGCATTTTTCAAGACCCTCTGACCCTCTTGGATGACTTTTTCTTAATTATGTTCTGCTGTTTTTGCAAATAATTCGGTTATGTTCTAATAAAACGTGCAACGTGTTATTAGAACAATGTTAGGCAACGTGCAAGAGAGCCGACCATATAAATAGCAGACGTTAGAGAGCGCCGAAACCTGACTCCATTTAAAAAGAGTCGAAATGAAAAATTTGCATTTACATACCCTAAAATTTAGTGATTACTGAGTAAGGTACCTAATTGGGTTAATTGGTCTCATGACTGGTTGTGATGGTTTCATATCAACTCCCATAAGCCGCTGAGGCATGGCCATAGGCCACGAATTTTTCAGGATAATTATCTATTAATTTGCGTTCAGTTTCGTTTACTAGAAAATTTTAAATAGTCATTTCTCAGATACTCGGTTATGATTGGTTGAGTATTTGGTAGTCTCTTTTCAGAAGGCAATTTAATTGGCTGTAAAATTTATCTTAATTTAATAGTTTCAATTAATTGTTGGCTCTTTTTCAATCGGCTCTTTTGACTTCGGCTCTCTTACAAGTTACCTACACTTTAACATCAGTTCACTCGTATTTTTTCATAAATGATATTACACAATTCCATTAAAAAAATAATTAAAAGCTTTTGTTCACTTACTTAAGTGTTGTTGGGATTATTGTAAGGCTTATTTTGATGCGAGGAACATTTTTGTTGTCACAATTATCAGACAAACTTGGAAGATGTTTTCCTGCTGCTTTTAATTGAACATTTCAGGTGTCATATAACAACCGAGCACGCAACTTCTGTAAATAAATGAAAATGGCAGCCTTAAAACTACGTATACAAAATTGAAAAGGGGTGGTATAAAAGTTTTCACAGGATTTCAAAAATTGCATGTGTTTTGAATACAAAAAGGGAAATAATGTCAAACGGAGCTCACTAACATACAGATTTTGTAAGCGTTATATCATATATCATCTCTTATCACATCTGGTTGGTACCTTTTAAATTTTGGTTCGTTTCGAATAAACGTTGAACAGACCGTTTCAGTCCGTTCCAGGCCAAGTAGAGGTACGATCAAACATCCGTGCGAACATTAGCTATACGCTGTTATTCTGGCCTTGAAATTTTTGGCGCAGAAGATATAATTGTGTGTCCTATAATTCTAATCAGAGGTCTAAATAAATTCTATACACTCATCAACTTTCATACTAACTGATGCCCGAGCATAGCTCAAGGCCTCCGAAGATCTCTTCGGTTATTGTGAAGTTATAACTCCCAGGTAGACACGCTTGGTCCATACATATCTGGATGTCAAATAGGTACGAAGTGAGATTGAAGTCATCTCGAGAGTAGATACAGTCATAGCCAGTGTCATTGATGTTAGTGCACACATTCGTGTCAGTTAAACCGGCAACGACGGATGTGGTGCTGCCATCATCAGAAGAACTCCACTAGAAAAACGAAAACCAGGTTAAGATGCGCACCCAACCATTTCTGAATTCGGGCGCACGCAATCATACACCCATTGGTGCTTCGTTTCAAATCCCATCGGCCGCTAAGGCATGGTCAAATAATTATAGTATCAATGTTAGCTACCATTTATATGGATTAAAATCAGGGTAAAATGATTGGGGTATAAATGAATCGGGTTCTTGATAAAAACGGGACATCGTATGGATTATATGGCATCTTAAGTATAATAAATAAGATCAGACAAAACCAGAAATTTGGTTATAGTTATCTTGGGAATATCGTACTTATTCCAACTAATTGGTCTTGCAACATTCCGTATACTTAGTACGAAAACTTGCAAGTTCTTGCAAATTTGAGCCAGAGTTTTGTACAGTTAAAGATTCCACCTGCATGTTCTTACAAGATAACTACTCCTCTTACTTTCTTAACGAGAATTCACAGCATCAAGTACGACTTGTACTAACTTTTTTAAGACTTAAAAAGATTTAACTTCTTAAATTCGTAGAATGTTTTTGCGAGACAAATATCCTCTTGCTTCTTAGCAACATTTCACTGTCACAAATACGCACCGTAGTAACTCTTGTAAGACCCAATAAGGTTTATCTGTCGTAAATACAAAGCTTTCAATTTATTGCAAGAAAACGTTTGATATCTTTCTGGAAAAAAGCGTTTAAATAGTTGTTTTAACGAGTTTCAGTTAAATAATGAGTGAATTGAAAAACTTCAAAATAGAATCCAAAGGTAGCTTTTTATGCTCTTTGGGTAGTCCCTCACATTGATCTGGAAACCCTATTTACCAATATATAAGTTATTTTAATATGGTAACTCAAAATTGCTTAAAATTGGTATTGGTCCCTTTTAAAAGCGTTGTTAATGTGGTATATCATATCATAAAAGTAAATGTTCACTAAGCAGAGTTACTTCCGTGAACCAAAAGTCCCGAAAGTCAAAATTGGAAAATTAGTGGCATGGGTAACGACCAATCTCAATTTAAACCAATGTCACACCGTTCTTGAGAAAAATGAAAGTGGTCTAAAAAATCATCCAATTGATCTTCTTATTTTTTGATCGCATATCTTTTATCCGGTTATTCCTGAAGAACATATCAGAGTTAGGTCACCGCTAAACTATACAACGCCAGTTTTTTGCCGGAACTTCCATCTTGTTGAAGTAAAGCACTTAAATTTTTCGTTTCACCAAGTTTCAACTGTATAATGAGTCACTTGAGAAAGACCGAAATCGAATCCTAAAGTAGACTTTCTATTTGAAATGAAACACATTGATATTTCAAATTAAAGTACCATGTAATGTTTTTTTTTCGGCAGGGTAACTCAAACAAAGTAAACGCTTTCTCCAAAAAAGGACAAAATGAGCTGAAACCTGTATTTTAAGTGTCTTTGGTTGCGTAATTTTGGTATCCGGTGTTATAATTTCGAATCACTAGGTGACAAGTCAAGGCCATACAGTATCAATCATTTGCTGGACATGCAATTTTTTTCCGCGAAAAGCATTAGAAATCAAATAATGGTAATTAGAAAAACATAGTAATCATTAAAAAATATTAGTTACGTGGACGGTTCTGCCGTAATAGATCTTTGCGTGGTAGATTAATTACTAAGTCTTATTAATCTTAGTAAGAAATTGCCTAGTTAGTAAGAGTACAACTCAAAAACTCATTGCACTTTATTTTTTCCTTTTATATTTATTACTATCTTTCTCTCTTGCTTGTTGTTTAGCATTTTGTTCTATCCAGTACGGAACATGCACCCACTACTTTGTATGCAGCACTTACGGCAAGATTAGTTTGAGGTGACAGTACTGCTCAGAATACCAATGATAAGAATTTTTTGCCGTCTATGTTCGGATTTTGGCGTTTGTGTCCATAATTTTAGTGGAATTTTGGTTGTTTTATTACACGTTTGAGACGGAGTCAGCCTGCCGAACTTAGAAATGAATTGTTACTATATATAATAACAATTAATTTCTAAGTTCGGCAGGCTGATTCCGTCTCAAACGTATTATAGAACAACCAAAATATATTGCTCAAATCCATAGCATGCTAAAATTACTTCAAGCTCTCAGAAGCTTCGAGCATACTGTAAATGCTTATTTGGCTTAGAAAGTCTTTAATTTTCCACATGAATGCCAGTATATTCTGTTGACAAAACATTCACGAATGCTCTGTAATTTGCAACGTTTCTATACAATCTGTTCTATTTTTTTAAGCCTGCTTCAGTTTATACTGCACGCCATAGAAAAAAGAAAACTACTGATACTATTAGAAATAAAACTAATGAAAAGAGAACACTCATTAAAAAAAATATTTGCTTGAACGAATTTTTCTCGTTTATACATGGGTCATGCCAAGAACGGAAGATATCACGAGTCGCAGTGGCCTTTTCATTGTCAGTTATTTTACATTGAGAATAGAAGATACCTACAGATATGTTGAGAAACGTGAAGGAGGCAAAGTTGTTCACTGTAGAATTGAAGGTCACGTGGACTGTGCAATTGTCCGTTTCATCAGTGCACTCAACTTCCACTGATGCCACAAAACTGTCGCTTGGCACTAAACAATGGAGTATCCGAAATGACGAAAATTGAAGGAAATTTACCTAGTACATTTTTAGACTCATGAAAATACCGTCCTCGACCGAAATTGTACATTCATCTCAGCCGACCGTAAAAACCACTGAAAGACCCTGTATTCGCCCATTTAAAAAACTTCGTTTGATATGTTGAGTCTGGAAAAAAACCCTGCATTGACACTTGAAAAGAACCCGTTTTCACCCTTGACACGCATGAAATTACTGTTTTGACCCATAATAATTTTTTTACGACTATAATAGTCTATGATATGACCTTGACTCAAGCCATAAAAAGAATGAGCCGACTGTTTTCGTCTGTGGAAAGACAGTTTAGAAGTGTTTGTATTAAATTTATGTATGCGCTGAACTGTGTAGTTTATGTCAATGTTGTCCTTTCTTGACTTTTTGAGTCTTTTTTATGACGATTTCAACTAGGGTGTTCGCCATAGAATAAGTTTAAACTTGAAGTAAGCACATTCATTTCAAGCTTTCAGAATAAATGTGATAAAATCAATTTCGATCTAGTGCGATCATTACGAGCCCGCAGCTTTAAGCAAATTTGTGAAATTAACTATAAAAGACAAAGACACTGTGTAATTATCAATTGGTATACCCGTTACTTTGTAACCATATCCCAATCTTCAAGGTGAATTTTACTTTTATTTAGATATGTTTTGTAGAATTTAAAAATGTAAAATGGACCAAACTTTCAGCTTTATTTGGCAACCGCGTTGGCTCATAATGACAAACATTTTAGATATGGTTCCTAAATATCATGAGAACACAGGGTGAACATTTGGACCAAGCTTTTCGATATAGAGCTCTATCTAAGGAAACTACCTCAACCTACTAACATTTTGGGTCGAAAATTGGTGTAAGCAAGCTGTAAACATTGGGCAGACATGTATGACCAATACAGATCTGTATATCAAATGTATACAAATTGCGGACGAAGTCATTTCGAGAGTAGAGACAATCAAATCCACTGTTGCTACTCAATTCGCTGCAAACGCTCACATCTGTCAAGTTGGCTTGGAAAGAAGTTGTGTTAGTATCATTTGAAGTCCACTAAAATCAAAATGATTAGCAGCCCTGTTTGAGAAAAAATAGATCAGCGGGATTGATCCTTTTTCGATACCAAAGACCATACATCTTTCAATCAAAATAAAAAGCATAATTTCTTCCAATACCATCATTAAGTACGAAACAGATTGGGATGAAATATAAAATCAATGTTTTTTTTAAGGTTTTCCGCTTGAGAAAGCTCAGTTAGCTAGTTTGGTATTAATTAACTGAGTTACCATTGAGATGCTCAATTTTCTCAAGAGAAGTAGTTAAAATCAGCAATTGGTCTTTTGTATCGGAAATTCGTAGCAATTAGTAATCCGATGGATTTTATGCAATTCCTCATCAATTAGGTTTTCGTTCATGTCTGGCTAATCAACATGGATCGCGGAAAATGGAGAGACAAATGCGCTATATATATATATATATATATATATATATATATATATATAATTATGCGACTTATAAATGGAAAAACGTGCTGCTGTATTCAATAGCCTTGTTGATGTAAAATGTTACATGGTTCTTAGTAGTTTTGGTAGGTGATATGCAGCCCTTACAAATCATACAGCCTCATATATGACTCTCTGTATTCATACTAGCTCATATAAGCTTCGTAGTAATCATACAACATCGTATGATTCATAGAATTCATAGTGGGTCACATATGTTCCATAGTAATGACTTTAGTTCTATTATGATTCTTAAATATTTTTTCATACTTGTCTCTCAAAGTTCACACTAGCTCATATAATTATATGTAATCATACTAGGTTTTGTATGATTAATAGTAATCACACGAGTTCATATATATACCTCGGTAATCATACTAGATCATATATGATTCTTCAAACTAGGTCAAATATGGCTCTAAGTAATAAACCGGAGCAAGTCCTCATAGAGATTCATTACTGGACCAGAATATAAATCATAATGATTGGTATTTCTATGGTATTTAGTATTGGTATTATTCATAGGCCATTACTATGTTCAGGTCCGAGATTTCACTGTTTAGTATGATTTTAGGAAGACAAGATGAGTCATCAACTGACTTTTGTCTGAACATGAATTTTGTTAATTCGGTTTGCGGTCTGGACATAAACAAATTTTGTCTGCCCTGTCTATAGGCATATTAAAATGCCGCCTGTTTCTGATATGAGCATAGCGCTCATAATTACCCGCGCTTTTGCGCTTTTATTTGCTCAAGAGCCAATTATCTCGCCTCTCTCTCTCTCTCTCTCTCTCTCTCTCTCTCTCTCTCTCCTTCTCTTACTCTCTCGCTATCTGTTTTGATCGTAATTAAAATACATGCGTTTTCATAATACATGCTCACTGAAAGTAAAACTGATCTGATAATAACTGCTGAAATTAAAACTCTGAATATAACTATCTATGATTTTGAGTATTAGTTTTAGAGTTTGTCGCATGCACCCGAGTTTGTTGCAAGCATTTAATTAATTTGAATTGCGGCTCTTTGAATTGCGGCTCCCCCTACCTCTGCGTCCGACCTCCACACTTTTTTCCCGACATCACTGTCCAGCAGGATGGCTGGTGTGAATAATGTTCATGTAGGTTCATCAACATGAAAGGAAGGTCGCAGAGATTAACAAGAGATCTCGATGCACGTCTAAGGGGGTGGATGTCAGGCTGGCCAGAATCATGAATGTGAACTTGGTTGTCGTGCTGCACCTTGCATTGTCTCTCAATTGACATTGGTTGCCTAGAATAGAACAAGGAAATGTTGACATCTCTGGTACAAACAAATAAACGGTACCACGATTATAACTCTCGCAAATGCTGTAAATTTGCATTCAAGAATTAATTATGGTGTCGTTCCTATTATAGTCACACACTCCCAAGCCGACTGGTTAATATAACGTAAAGTCAACACCGTAAATATACCAGAACAGGGGCTTTGATATCGAGGGGAGGGGTTTAATGGGGAAAAACCTAAACCATCAGGGCAAAAGCGCAAATTTGTAATTTGTCTACCGCGCTTGGTGGTGGGAGAGGAGAGGACGGATAAGGGCTGGTATTGAGAAAGAAAAATGGAATCCATTTGCAGTTCTCAAAACTCATTGTCAAAATTCCAGGACCCAACTCTTCATGGCACCACACTCTCCCTCCCTCCCCCCACTCCCCTCATTTAATGGAAATCAATGACATTTAATGGATTGTTCGCGGTCCAATTAGCTTTGAAGCTATAAAGACCGGAGGAGATGTACTTGAATGGAAGTAGCAAACCCTCAGTTGAATATGTAAAAAATGCACATGGAAATTATATTCATTTGTTTTATGTAAAAATAATGTAAAAACAAACAAATAAACAAACACACACGCACATACGCACACACACAAAAACACACACACACAAACATACACACACGCGCACACACACACAAACAAACAAACACACACACACACAAAAACACATTTACACGCACACACACACGCACAAACACACACACCCAAACACAAACGCGTACACACACACACAAACACAAACATGCACATGCACACACACATACACACACACACGAACACACTCACACAAATGCACAAGCACACATATACAAACAAACACACACACACACTCACGCACACACAAAAACACGCACACAAGCACCCAGATGCACACACAAAAACACACACACACACACGCACACAAACACACAAACACACACACGCACACACACACACATAAACATACACACAAACACACACTCACACAAACACACACACAAATATACACGCACACACACATGCACTCACACACACACCAAAAAAACACATATACACGCACACATACAAACGCACAAACACACACATACAAACACACACACGCACACACACACGCACACACACACAGATGAACACACAAACACACACACTCAAACACGCACACACGCACGCACACACACCTAAACACACACACGCTAACACACACAAGCACGCACACACACACAATAAGGGCTCCTGCACAATAACAACTTTTCTTGGGGTTGAGACGTAGCGTATGCAAGTGGTCTGCAAGCATGTATCTTATTGAAACGTTTATCCATTTTAACGTTTATCCATTTGAACAACATAAATTTGGGAATATGCTTTGCTCAAATTCCCTCCGCAAGGATACGTATGTACTTTTAATATTCCTCTTGATATTCAATTATCCCACAGCTTAATAATCTCCTTTAACCCCTCAACCCCGCCTCCCATAAACGTCCATCGACCCCCCTTGACGACCATCGAGATGTCTTATTAACCTCTGCAACATTTTGTTCACGTTAATGAACCTACATAAACGTTATTCACACCAGCTCTTCTGCTGGAAAATGATGTCGGGAGAAGAGTGTAGAGGTCTGAGGTTGAGGTCGGACGAGCCCGAATTCAAGGAGCCGCAATTCAAATTAATTAGACGCATGCGGCAAACTTAGGTACCACAAAACAGAAGAACCTAACAGAAATATTTTACAAAAATGGATTACAAATAATCAAGGAGCTAATAACAATATAGCCTTGAACACATTAAATTCATTTCCACAATCCGTAATTTCACAATACCATGTAAGCATGCAACGTTTTGTCGATACGGCGTTTTTGAATCTGCTGTTATAACTTTCTATAAACGGTCCTAGCAACCACAACAGCACATTGCCAGTTGCAAACAGATCAGATAAAGAACTTTCTACACTTTTTTCCTGAGGAGGTTTTTTAAATAGTCAGTGTCTTTGAAACGCATCACAACAGCTGTTGATACCTTTCGACCCAGAGTTGACAGAATTAGCCCAGAAGTATCAGCCCGTTTCGCTGTATTTATTGTTTTCGGTCTTCTACTACATATGAGATCAAAGTCGTAGTTTTCGCTAGTCAGCTCTTTGCTATAACGATGAAGAAATGATAAATTTTATTGACATCTGGTAAAACTTACAAGCAATGACACCATTAAAAGTGCTGGATATAGGTATTGAATGAGATCATCGATGAATTGGATATGACTGCTTAAGATCCGTCTCATAAAGTGGAATCGAATTGTAAAGTACAAAACAAGCTGGATGCGTATTGCTGGATCTCGGTTGAGGATTAAATTGAGGATTAAAAGATGAGTAAATGATGATTAAATTGAGAAATAAATACCAAAGGCTGGACGATTTTTTTGACGCCGATTGCATTGCTGACACAAACTGTATTGACAAACTGTAAACGCCAACATCGACAAAATTATACAAAACAGTAAATAAGCTCCCTTAAAGAAACACATTTATGAGGATAAAATTAGCAAGCTGGGAATTTCGAATAGTTTGGGGTTCGAGGTAACATTGACCAAGTATCTGACAGACGAGTAACACAAAGTAAGAGGAATTACTATAGTAACAAAAAACAACACTGAAACAAGGTAACAGACAAAATATAAACAATGAAGACTGATGGAAAACTACTACGACCAGAAACTGGACGCAGAATCTGATATTTGCATTTCAATAGCTCTCTTCTTCCTAGATCTCGTCATGCGGCAACTGGACGAAACCAACATTTGCGTTTCAATTACTCTGCTCTTGTGCGCTCTCATCATCTGTCGTCTATTACGAAAGGAGTAAGTAGAAGCAAAAATTAAAAAAAAACGCACTTTCGCCGGTCAACAGTCTTATCATGATTCCGCGCCACGTGGCGGTCAGTCATATATTTGGCATTAGATTCATAGTCACAGTAATCGCACAAGAAAACCTTCTTCTTGAACACCGGTCTTCTAGTAATAGGCGCCTTCCTTTCTTGTTCACCTTGTTTTCCAGTGGCATAATTGGTTTTACATCGACGCTTCCATGACAATTCTCACTTTTGGTATCATTAATGCTCAGCAATAAAGTGGCTCCACAGGTTAAGATTGTCTTGTGAAAACAAAACTTAAACGATGTGTCAGCGGCCCTTGTGAAAACTCAAGGTAAACAATTGAATGAAAACAAACCAACAAACAAATCTGAAATACACGACATATGAAGACCATTGAGTCTACTATTCCGACATTGGAAAAAAATAAACGAAAACAGACTAAAAAACACTGGGATCGACACCCCACGGGTGAAACCCGATGCTTGCACTAATACTTCTACTACTACACCACAACTAATTCGACCTCCACCTCCGACCTCAGCCTTCGACCTTAGCTACCAACCTCCGCTACCGACCTCCGCCGACCTCCACTACCGACCTCCGCCAACCTCCGCTACCGACCTCCAGCGACCTCCGCTACCGACCTCCGTCGACCTCCGCTACCGACCCCCTCCGACCTCCGCTACCGACCCCCAACGACCTCCGCTACCGACCTCCACCGACCTCCGCTACCAACCTCCGCTACCGACCACCGCCGACCTCCACTACCGACCTCCGCCGACCTCCGCTACCGACCTCCACCGACCTCCGCTATCGACCTCCGCTACCGACCTCCGCTACCGACCTCCGTCGACCTCCGCTACCGACCCCCACCGACCTCCGCTACCGACCCCCACCGACCTCCGCTACCGACCTCCACCGACCTCCGTCACCGACCTCCGCCTCCAACGCAAAGATGTAAATGCACCTTTATATTGTAGAGTTGGAGCTAGAATAGTAATTGAGGGTATCGCCATTTTAAAAATTTTAAGCATGAGATCAGTTATTCGAATTTTCGAAACTCGCTATGTTCTTTGTATGTACAATCTGATGATGTTAAACATTCTGTGCAGTGTTCACCAATAATGTAAATGAGGTTGCAAAAAAGGGAGAGACTGGGATGTTTCTTAATCGACTCTGGGCAGACTGGCAAAAATATTTATACTGCTATTTGACTTTTACAGTAATTGTTACAATTGAGAGTCAATGGTACAGCGCTGAAACTCACTGTGAGCAAGGTCCGGGAACTTTGTCATTTGCGGCTCTTAGTTATCAAGCTATGTATGATTCACAATAGGTCAAATGTCATTTGTCAGATTTCCTAGTAGTCATGCAAATATCATACCAAAAGTCAAACTTCAAACAAAAAAGTTCAACAATTTTCAAAAGATGCCTAAATTGTTATACCCTAAGTTAATGGGTTCAAAAAAATCAAATAGCGATTCAATACCCGGACAACTCCGAATGGTTATCTTGTAAGATCTTACAAGATTCTGACAGAATCTTACAAGAGGATGCATCGTCTTACAAGATTTTCTGACAGAATCTTACAAGATAACCATTCGTCTTAAAAGAATCTTACAATATAACAATTCGTCTTAAAAGAATCTTACAAGAAAACCATTCGGCTTAATGGAATCTTACAAGATAACGTTCATCTTAATTATACTGTGTCCGTTCGTCTTAAATCCTAGAATTCTATACCTAAGAGCTCGACTTGAGAAAAAAATATTAAAGGTTGCAATACTTGAATCTACACATTGGTAGAAAATTATTAATTATTAATTTATTGAATCAATTTATTAGTCCTTCCATCTTCAATCTCATTCGTTGTTTTTCAAAGTTTTTTTTCAGAATTTCTTGACTTTTCTTGATTATTTCTTGATTTTTTCTTGATTTCTCTTCTTTTTCTGCTGAGAGGGGTCAAGTTGATGTTGAAGATTAATGAAGTGTCCGTAATAGCAATGAAGTATTTAGGAACATTGATAAATATAGTGCGAAAAAAAACATTCAATTGATAAAAAATATCAGCAAAAACCAGAGCCAAACTTCCGTCAGATTTAGTGCTTATGTCTCTAAGTGCAGTAGTTTTGTCTCAGAGTCAGCAGATAGACCAATAATTTTTGATTAAAAAGAAAAACGATCAGAAAACATATTGCTGTTGCTTTTTCAAATTAAAAACTTTTTTTATAAAAGCATCTTCAATCACATAATTTGTTTTTGAAATTGGCCCATAAAACACTCCTTTCATCCTTTTCCCAATTGAATAAAAACCCAAGTTTTTTGTTATTGTTGATTATACAGGTAACAGCAAATCCTCGAAGGAGCTAACCTCAAGGCTTTGCAAACTTTGTGCACGAAAATCTAATTATCTTTTCCTGTATCGCATATGACATTACTATAGTTTAAATTAAATTCTATTTCAATGAGAAAATTTCTTGAAACAGCAAAAAAACAAAGATTTGTATTTGAAATTCGATTTCCGTAGCATAACGGCCTTTTCATGACTGTCCTTAACATCATTGAGTAATGATTTTGGTTTCCGTCACTTTTGATGCGTGTGTGCCGCCCTACTCCGAGGGTTCTTGTGCGCTTATTAGGTGCCAAATAACAATAATATTTTATCAGTTTTTTAAACTTGCAAGAATCTTACAAGATAAACATTCGTCTTACAAGAGTCTTACAAGATAAATATTCGTCTTACAAGATCTTACAAGATAAACATTTTTTGGTAAGAATCGTGTAAGTCTCGCCCAGGGTAACTTATCCCCCTAACGGGCTTAAAAATTTCGCGAAAGACCTACAGATATGACGACGAAAGTGACAGAAGCGAAGTCGTTGACACTCGAATTGAAGGTTACTTGGATGGTGCAATTGTCTGTTTCATCAATGCACTCTACTTCCACTGACGTCACAACACTTTCGCTTGCCACTAAAAATATGAAAATAGAATCTGACCAATATAGAAAAAAAAATGTTGATGTCATATTCATTTGTACATGCATTAGTTGATCGTGATCCTCTTTATGGACAGTAAATTGCCCAGAAACTCTACAAACTACGCAGCTAGTTACTGTGCTGGTTATGTCAATGGGAGAGCTAAAATGGTTCTCAAATAAGTGAAGTAAGCATATTATCTAGCCATGTATATTTTTGGTCAATTATGAACCACTCAACCAATTGTTACAAACCTCAAAACGGGGGGGGGGGGGGGGGGGTGGAGGGAGTGAAAAATAGCTAAAAACAGTGTTTCCTCGTCTAGTATTTTGCCCCTTACAAAATATGTATAGTTATAGAGGGAGGTACTATGTTAAAAAACATAAACTGGGCATATATTCTGTTTCAGATCCTTTTAGTGGGGGAAGAATAGATCCATTAGCTGACGTGTTGTCAGACATAGCAGCAATTGCTTTGTAGACCTGAAGAATCAAAAGCCTGACGAATAAATTGCTGCTCGATAATGCTGAACATTCCAAATCTGGCACGTGATAGCCTGATTCCAGTCAGAAAATATTGTTCCAGATTTGAACTGTTGAAGTTTCTGTTCACTTATAACCAATTAAAGTGTGCTACTCCTGGTAGACTTCAACTCCTCAGTGTTAGATTAAAAAAATTTCCGAAACCGATTTGAAAAAATATGTCAGGTATGGAAATAACCAAAAATAATTCAGTTTCTACAAACTCAATTCAAAACAGAGAAATCAAAGAAGAAATAAAATTGCCGCTATGGAAAACAAAGAATTTTTTTTCTTCACTCTTTTTTCAACGAACTTATGACCTAAAGTTAGTTCTCTAAACCATTAATCCAAGTTGAATGGTGGTTGGGGTGGAATATCTCAGTAAATCAAAAGTCAAACAGTGACGCAGTATCGTTCATTGTGACTCCTGATAGCGGTCATCAGTAAAATTTCGATGTAAATGTTGAGGTATTTATAAGAGCCGAAATATCAGTCTCACGTTCTGAGCATAACAAGAAACAAACAAATATGGATACAACTTTTTTTTACAAGAACTATTTAATAATAGGGGTAAGAAAATTAGGATCTTTTGTGCCCCCAGTACGTTATGCACCCCCCAGTTACGGAACACGCGTCATTACATAGTAAATCATTCTGCAAAAATATGGCACCTGCGTCGGGGTTTTGCAAAAAATATGCGCCCACTAAGCTGGGGGGTGGGGCACAATGGGAAAAGATCCGAAAATTAAATTGCGTATGAACAAAAAGATTCTTAGCTAAAGAAAAACTGTTTTCACGCTCTTCCCCGAACTATCACTATACAATGTATGAAGAGACATCATAAATTTTGTCCTGCCGAAAAAGGAGATAAAAGTTTGTCTTGTGAATGGCACTGGCCCCCAAAATGAGCAAACACGTATCACGTTTTAATATCGGCGAGAAAAATTTATAAAGGACAATAGAAATGTTATGCCGAAATTTATTACTAACTGTTTGGGTCTACAACTGGTGCAGCAATGCTGTACTCACTGGGCAGACACGTGAGACCAATACAAATCTGAATAGTGAACGTATAAAAATTGAGGATGAAGTCATTTCGTGAATAGAGACAGTCAAATCCACTGCTGTTACTCATTTCAGTGCAAACTGTCACATCTGTCAAGTTGGCTTGGAAAAAATGTGTGATCGCATCGTTTGAAGTCCACTGAAACCAAGTTAAGCATAAACCTTTTAAAAATTAGGAAAAATGTCATAGCACCAATCTGAAAACGAACTTTCAGCACTTGAGAAATGCCAACAATTTTAAACTCAATCACAAATTGAGTTTGAAAGATTCTATACCTACCAAAAAACGAATTTACAAGAAGTAATAACTCTTCTACATGTTAATAGTAATTTGAAGAACTATTAATTAGTCTCTCTAGAAAGTGCATTAGATTAGCATCTACTCTCAGAGGATTTTGCAGACAATAGTTTTCCAATAGAGTTTTTGAAGCTCGCGAGTTTTCAAAAACACATCTGTGAAACACAGAAAACAACTCCTGACTCTGATAAAATGCAAAACATAAAAAAGTAGTGATTTTGGCCCTATAAACTGTATTTTAAGGTCCGATAAGACCTGTTCTGTGGAAGGGCATCGGAAATCGCAAACTATGTAAAAGTTAATTTTTTAAGGTCTTACATCATATGCATTGGCAAAAAATTCTCTTCTGATTTTTACTCGCTTTCCCTCTTTTTAAACTAAATATCGATTTTGGAGAAATTAATATCTTTTCTGGTTACAATTCTGGATAACGTGGCTTTCTGAGAAGTCATCTAACAAAGTTATGCCGGTATTGTAAGTTGGGAAATTAAGTAGATTAAATTCGTTTAGCACCTTGGAGGAAAAGTTTGATCTTACTAGAAAAAAATGCATCTGATATCTGATAATTTTCATATAATTTTTTATAACTTTTGCGCACATTTAACGGTAATGGCTCTCAATGTTTTAAGAAAATTGTGAATTCCTTACAAATAGTTATATCTTCCTGTTATAACTTGTAAAATTATCCAATGAGAATCCGATAAGTATATACGAAATACGTCCGTATCTTTTATATTCCCTATAAGAGATTTACAGATTTATTCGTTAAATTATAATGTTGCATCAAAATTTTAAATGATTAAAAAAATATGCAGTGATGATTAGTTAAGGTCAACCTAAGTCTAATGGAAGCATTCAAAATAAGTTAAGAAATTTGATTCAAGCATTGATCCTCAAAAAGAAGTTGAAAAAGCAGCAACTGCAATTACTTCCACAGACTGAATTCATTGGATATTCTCTCCTGTTTTAATGAAAAAGAAACGACCCAATGACAACAGAAGGTAAATGTTTGCCCTAAAACAATTCCTTGTGACTCAGACTTTTGCAACAATTTTTATTTAGAACATTTGATATTTGCATTCAAAATTTTGTTGATCAATGGTATGTTTCTCGACAAGTTTCTCTTATTGTTTAAACGCACTTTTAAACTGCCGAATATATGCAAAACCAGATTGTTGACATCCAGAAAATGCACAAGTGTCAGATAAAAATTTAAAAGTTGCTTATTTTTACAAAAGTTGTGACTCTGATGCGTTTTTCACAAATAACCACTAAAAAAACTCAGTGAAATCAAGCAGAGTCACAGAACACGAATTACAATCATTTGAAATCTTGGAAACTTGTAAACTTTGAAATACTAGCCGAAAATTTATGCCTTTCTCACTGAGTCAGGAATTCTTAGTTTTAAACAAATATAAGTCACATGCTTCGATTGGAAATGTTAATTATGAGCAAGAAATTCAAAATAATTTAATATCTCATGCATCAATAATTATTGCTCCCGAATGTATACCCGGTATGCTCTTACTTGGTTTTGAACTCGCCCATAATATCGCGTTTCTGAAATACTATCTAGAATCAATGCTATCAGGTTGTTATTTTCACCTAAATTAAAATGTTTCACGGATAATTGGGGAGATGAGACGACAAAAGTTTGTATCATAAAACCATGAAGTGTACGCACTGGCTCTTAAACTAATCCCTGCTCTCGCTGTCGAAAATTTGGAAGAAATAGAAAACTCCTTGGAATTTATTGATGAAAAATATATATTATAGCAGATTAACGGTGCCTAGATTTATGCTTGTTCTAAGGGTAGGTTTTTAAATTATGTTTTGTTCCTTTCTTTTGGAAAAATAATTTTTCGGTCTCCTAAACTCAAACGTTTTTTAAAAAATTCAGATCAAAGTGCAGATTGACGAGATTGCACTTCTGATCGTTTTTTTTTTCGATCAAGGTCATCAATTCAAAGAAAAGCTGTCTCGTCATTATTCTGTGATTTCACTCAATCGCACGCTGTGCACTACCGTACTCTTGAAGGTCAGTATTTTTGCGTTATTTAAGTCCTTCGAACTTTTGTATTGCTATTTGTTCATTTGCTCGCCGAATTAGATAACACATTTTGTTATTAAACTGATGTCGGTGGGATTAAATTGCGGGAACAGATAACAGACGGGTGATGTATACGGTGTTAAATAAAAGTGTGTTATATAAATTCAAGGTGAACAACAGTTATACCAGAATTCTAATTTACCCCAATTTAACATTAGAGTTTAATCGGTTTGAAATTATACCAGGATTTTTATTTACCCCAATTTAACATTAGAGTTTAATCGGTTTAAAATGTTGAAATGTTCAAGATATAGAAACCATGTTTAAAAGATACGGGGTAATAAAGTCTGATATAAAAATGGCAGTGGGTTGAATTTATAGGGATACGAAAAATAAAAAGCTTTTGACGCCAAGAAAAGGAACTCCGAGCAGTCTTGGCAACTTACTCTAATGAAACAGGTTTGCTAACAAAATTGAGCAAAATTGTTAGAAATGTTCAAAATAACAACCTTGGTCTAACTATAGTATTTAGTAACGATATATTTAGCTGAAAGTTTTGGCAAAGGATGTCATCGTATGAGGATTTCATTATTACTGTTCCTTATATCATTATGGCGAAGTTGATGATTGTCAATAGTAAAATTTTTGGGAAAAGTTACTGAAAAAAATGGTCGCAATCAAATTGAATACCTTGTCTTAAATTATAGACGGCAGCTGTTTTTATCCATATTTGCAGCTATGTTCTAGGTAATTCAATCTCGGCGAGTGCACCGTATCTTCTTTGCAGTTAATTTTTTAATAATCGCTGCCTGAAATAATGATTACCAGGAAGCGAACGGTGCAAGCCAATATCTGATGACTTTTGATAATCAGATATTTTATTTTTTTGCAATGTTGTTGGCACAATGAAGGAGCGTTTACAGGCATATATGCAATCAAATTCAATGTCTTCCTCAGGATAGCAGACAATATTGCTTAATTCTCAACATGGACTTGATTGGCTGCAATTTTGTCTGCCTATACAAGATAAATATAATTAATTAATTGAAATATTAGCACAAAATTTTTTACCAAAAGAATTAATTAGCAAAAAGAGTATATTTATCAAACCCTCTCATTTTTCACAGAGCCATTAACCAATGCGCTTAAAATTAAAGACATGAAGCTAGAAATTGAAATAATTTTTTTTCGAAAAATAATTTCAATCAATATAAGTTTCTGATTAAATTTTGCGCATATAAATTTTGATGTCGAAGTTGAATGTCGAAGTCCATAGCAAGAATTCACATCGAAACTGTCTTCAAACTTACTGATGCCGCATGCATTGCGCAAGCGAGATCAACTGTTTGCTAAATTTTGAACGTCTAGGATTTTTGCGAGACAACGTTTTTACTTCATAAGATCTGGCAAGATTCTCAATTGAAATCTTGAAAGACGATGCGTCGTATTGCAATTCTAGAACTTGTATGGTTTTCAGGAGTAATCCCGCCCAGACCACCGTACGCTGCGACAACTTGGAGCAAATGATTAAGTTTTAATTAAAATTGATCAAATTTTGTCGGTGTTTCCAACAAAATTCTGTTATGATTATGTATAGTTAGGCGGTGAGATAACTGTCGGTTCCTCTCCACTACGGTAGAGGAAGTCTAACATTTTGAGCGAGTGGTCCTATCTTTAATTATTACTGCTCTAATCTGTGGAATTGGGCGACAGAGGACAAAGACATTGTACAATTGCCAATTTAATCTTTCATTTGTCGTCATATCCAGCGTTCTGGTACGTTTCGTAGAATTCAAGAAGTAAAATGGACAAAAGAGTCATTTTAATTGGTAGGGCGGCATCTCGCTCGTACTAAAAAACTTTGAAATGGCACTCGCAACTGAAATATCGATGATAAGGAGCTTACCGATATATTGACAAATGTGATGTCAGCGAAGTCGTTCACGCCAGAGTTGAAGACGACTCGCATAGAGCAGGTGTCGGTGTCCCTAGTGCAGTTGACTTCTGTTGACGACACAATAGTTCCATCGTCTCCTAAATATGAAGAGCCACACTCTTTTACAGTCAATTTAAATTCTCGTAGGTATCAGAACCAAAGATGACAAGCGGTCCCCAGACTGTGCTCCCCGGCCAGTGGATTTTCCCCAAAATTAGCGAGGAAAAAAGTGTAAAGATCCCATTGAGTTTCACTGACCAATCTGAGAAGTTTCATGCAAGCTCCATTGATGAATTAATTGCTACTAGTTAATTGGATAGTTAATTACTATTTTCTCTGATAATAGAAAGCCCGTCAGTGGGATGGGATATCTCTGATTTTTACCGGAGCATAGAAAACCCGCGAGTCTTGCGAAAGCCGTAAACGTATACATTTCCTTTGTTCTCCGGTATCTAGTTTACTTTGAATTTTAGTCTTTAGCTTCTTTCGATGCTCTCAAACTCGAACAAATGCGGCGAGCTCTCAATACACACCCCAGTTGAGAGGTCGACTGTATGAAAAGACTTATAAAGTCGACAGGGGGGGGGTGTAATTTCCCTACCTTAAATACACGGTCGACTTCCTTAGTGATATTTGACCTAAAGTCTTTTCATAAGTCGACCAATGATGGTCTTTTCATATCCAGTACGGTCGACCTTAATTCTTCATTTTTAGGGGTTCATGGGTACTTTAAACTGAGTGTTGAGTACCCCGTATGTACAAAGATAGCTTCAAATGCACTAGAAACATGTTAATGATATAAAATAGAAGGAAAATATGTTGGCTCGAAAAAAGATTTGGAAAAAAATATTTTTTGTCATTGGCCATAATTTTTTGTAAACTGAAATAAAACAATTAACACCTGAACCTGAAACTACATTATATGCTAAAACGTATTTGTCAAAACTCAAAGTCGACCATTGCCATATCGGTTGACCTAAAGTCGACCATGACCATATCGGTCGACCTAAAGTCGACCATGACCATTAGGGTTGACCTAAAGCCGACCATGACCATAATAACAGACACAAAGTCGACCAAGACTATTAGCGTCAACATAAAATCATTTAACCTCCAACATCGGTCGACCACTGTCTTTCTATACCGCAGTCGAGGTCCTCAGTCAAAGTATGATTATAAACGGTCCATGAACGAAATAACGTCTGATCTATGCTGATTATCTTTGGAAGGACGTCTATATTATACCGTTCTGCTTATTCATGCCTTTTCTTGAAACCCCAGTGCTTTAACCCCTACTTTTTTTTAACACTTACAAAATCTAGCCCGCAAATGTTTCACCCCTATATTTTTTAACCCCATTTTAAGCTTCCTATAATTGGGAACAACTAGATCTCAGTCAATTCTAATTATTCTCGTTAAAAGAGATTGAAATCAGGGTGACAAAACGGAGGTTTGAATATAACGTTAGCACATCTCAGTCAGCTCGCCCCAATTTAAATGTGTAAGTTATTGTCTCTTAATTGTCAGGAAAATGAAACAATAAAAACAGTTATTGAAAGCAAAATTGGAACCATTAAAAAATAAGTTAACTCATGGAGTCCCTAAAAAGTCAATCAAGAAAAATTGAAAAGTGGATCAAACTCTAGAACATCTTTTGTTTTATTGAATCTTAAATCTGCTTGATAACTTCCAATTTTGAGTTTACCATTTCATCAGAAAACAATGAAATTTTGATTGTAGAATGTCATGAGTTTTATATTAAAAGTTTATATAAGTTTAACATTACCTGGACTTGTTGCCCCCTAACAGCCGTAGCCTCGACATTTTGAGCTCTAACAGACGTTCTGTCGACACAATATTAGTTGCAATCGAATCCAAACTTATTACAAACATGTATATCAAAGGATATGCAAATAGTGCCAATGCGTGAACCGGTGGATTGGCATTTTGGTATGCCCAAGAGTTCTTACTGTTTCCAAAAGGAAAAATAGACTGTTATCGTGTCTTTACTTTTATTATGCGGGAAAAAAATCAGTTCTCGAAGTTTCTAAATTTCGGCTTGTGGACTGAACATTTAAATTAAAGCCAATAAATTTCAACTGCTTTTATGTTCTTCATGTTTTTATCCTCAGTTTTGCTCCTAATCGATTGTATGCGCTTCCCTATTCTTCCGAACCAAAGAGAAAAAAGGTACAGCCGATTAGTTGATGCCTTAGAAACCGTTGCCCTAGATTTGAAGCCCAATATAGTTTCGATTGTTTTTGAAACTCAACCCATTTAATGCATTCTAAAAATTTCATCCCTACTCCATTTTGTGAGGTTGCTATTTCCTTGTAACTCAAAAATTTATAAGAAAAATTGGAGAACCTAGATTGAATTCAATGATGTCAGCATGTCAAGAAGTGGTCCTGTTTCTTATGTTGGTCTGCACTTTCACTTTCCCATAACAAAATGAAAAATAATAATTCTTTGAGGTTATTGGTAAAAAATAACTGAAGTGGCCGATCAGTAGCATTTAGATAGCTTTGTTATTGAGAAAGTAGTCACTTTTTGTTTATTTTTTCATTCAAATTATAGCAGGCGTCCATTTTTGCACTGTATTCTGTAATCTGTAATCTCAGAGATGCAGCAATAAGAGGCATTGCAAACAACAACTAATGCAGTGGAGTTTTGGCATTATAAGCTACAATCCTAGTTGAGCAAATCACAACCCAAAATTCGAAAAATTCTAGTTAAACTCCAAAAAAAGCTGCCGTATAAAAGTTGAGCATTTTTAACGCTTTGGCCAACCAAAAACACACCAAAATGAAAGAAAAAGAGGACTTGAAAGTAAAGGTTCAGAAAATGATGAAGCTTTACAGGAACAGAACTGGAATTAATTTTTAGGGCTATTACAAGCTTGCCTTAGTTGTCTGTATGAAATACTTTTCAGTTATTTTTTTATTTTTTGGCGTCAATTTAATTTTGAAATCCATCTTTAAATGTTTCAGTTGACGCGCTCTTGGCATATGACTTATGGTGGGACCATTAATTGGGAACACAGTTTCAAAACTTTTAGATACAAAGTTTTCACGGAATAGCTGCTAACAAACCAGTTCTCTGAATTTCAAGGAATATTCTCTGGACTGTCTGCCCTAAAAGTAGACTAGAAAAATTAGCTCAGGTTTTTTTGTTTGGAAAGTAGTACATTTTCCGTTTTCTAGAATAGATCAATTTCTAGCTTTTCCTCTTCTCCAATTCAAGTGATATACTACTTATAACAACAAATAGTTCAATATAACAGAGGCCAGACTTTTCAAGCATTCTTTTTCGACCACAGGCACTGAGCTACAAAACTGGCAAATCATTGTTTGTCGAGTTGAAGCAAACGCGTTCTGTTTAATGCAGCACACTTGAAGTTCGGTAGTTTAGTATCATTCATAACATTTAGAGTTTAGCTATGCAATTTGCTCCTGTGGACGCTGACATAGTTAAAAGCTTTTACAGTTAACCGGATTTCGGCATGAAGAATTGGGCGTTAAATTATTGAGGGATTAATATTCACAATTTTATTTCGAACGGTTTATATAATTGGGGAAAAAAGAAGTTGAACTGTATTTTTCTCGTGCAAGAGGATTGGCTCTGGAAAGAGGACGGATTGCCATCCTGCGCATTTTTGAACCATTCTAGTTATTTATTCGCTAAAGAAAAGAATTGAATCTTTAATTTCCAATGATAAAAATCCAAATTAATTTTTGAAAACTACTGAGTTTTTCGTTTTAATTCGTTTAAAAAATTGTTCGTTCTTATTTTATTCTCAGAAATAGATATCGGTAGATCTCTGGGCGAAACTATTTGCAAATTGAGCTTTCTTTTGTTTGCAAGGAGATTATTGTTTTCTTTATTCATTTTATTTTTTCAGGTTTTTTTAATCTGATCTATGTATTGTTTTGTTCTTATGGCGATTCTTTATGATGAAAGTTTTGTGATTAAGGTGATGCAACTCTTTAATAACCCAGTTCTAATAACACTTTGCTGGAAACAATCGTTTCGGCATCGCAATTCCAAAAAAAGGTTTTATATACTGATTAATTTTCAGTTTTCTGGGACAGATTGGCGTGTTGTTATTATTGTTGTTGTTGCTGTTGTTCTTGTTGTTGTTATTGTTGTTGTCGTTGGTTGGTGGTGTTGATGTTGTTGTTGCTGTTGTTGTGGTTTCGTGACTTCCGTTGCAGGGTACTCATTCCCAGTCATCAAGTTCTAGAATTTTCTCTACTAATTTCTACAGAGACGGCAATCACAGAACAACTGCCATGAGCAGACGTTCTTTACAGAGTAACTTTTTTTGACGAAATGCCCCCTTAGTGCTATTATTCTACTTCTCAGTCCTGCTTCGTTCATAAATTCAACGTATTTGTCCACTCTTTTCACAAGTTGACAATATTAAGACAAATTTTCCTCGAACTTCTTCGGTACGTTTTTTAAATCGAGCTTAAAGAGGTCGCTTTTACATCGCATTTTCTAGCACAGATTTTGGCAGCTCAATGCGATTCATAATTTCGTTCCTTATCTTTGACAGGGGCCACGGATTGATTAATTGCAGAAACATCAGCAATGAAATGATATTCATCAGTCTAAGTTGGTTTTCATTAATGACATCTCTGAGTCCAGTGGTCCACTTGACAGATTTCCTCTTCTTCAAGCTGTTTCACCCCAGTTTTCAATGCCGTTATGCAAATAAAATCATTCAACAGTACTGCAAAAATCAAGGACTTGTTGTGTCCATGTTTGATCCTCGTTTTGTGCATCAATTAAGATCTTTCTAAAATGGAGCACTGTGATCGCTGCCATTAATGTCTCTCTGTCTTGATTGCGTTCTTTATTGCGCTTTCAAAAAAAGTTACCCAACACAAGAGTCTCTAGGTCTTTGACTCTCTCGGTGTATTGAATTTGGACGTCCAATAGTCCAAAAAATTTACCTTTTCCCTTGAACGTAACCTTCGTGTAGTTTTCTAGGTCATGATCCATTTTTTGCGTTTCCACCGGTCTTTGGATTGCATTCAGGTTTTTTTGTTCCTCCTATATTCCTCCTAATTTTTGCCATGATAAGTAATCAGATAAATAGTGGGTCATTGACAAGGTGGGGTTTTACACCAAATCCGTTCTGTAGTCTTTTATTTTTATTTCAAATTCTGTAACGTTATTGTGTGGTCAACTCATTAGTCACTCAAAACTCACTAAGTCTGCAATTGCGAGGTTTATGCCTAATGAAAGACGTTTACAAGATGGCTGCATCTCTTCGTAAAATTGTCAAATTTTCGACAAAAATGTTGCACAAAAGAATTGTCAAGAGAAATTAAATTTCAACACGGACAGCTCTCTCGATTCTGCAAAATAATAGGTTTCAAATCAGCTCTCAAACAGATATTTGAATCTTGTTTGTTTAAAACAGTTCTAAGAAACAGAAAAACTATTGTCAGGGTCCAGATATTAGCACTAGAACGCTAATAAGTAAATATTGACCCAGATTTAAGCAACTTTGGTGAAAATTGCGGCAAAAAGCAGCAAAAAACGTAAACACAGCATTGTCCTGCAGTAGCTCACTCTCACAAAAAATAAAACACGCATTTTAAATAAATCGCGTAATTGGATATCTTTAAATATGAAAATTCTAAAATTGTTTTACGTCATCACATGCAAAAACAGGGCAAATAGTTAGAAGTCATAGAAAACCTTCTGTACAAAAATTTTGTGACAAACTTGTCGATGATGACATTGCAATTTGATTGCATTTGGCTGCAATCAGAGAAAATCACGAGAATTTAACGTTTTGCTCAGGCTAAAAAATTTTCAAGCATTTGTTTTGCAGCTTTTGCGTGGCTACGGCCTTCTAAGATTCTTCAGATTAATACCAGCTCAGTAGCTAAATGGAATGAGCTGTCAATGCTTTTGGCGATACAATTAAACAGTATGGCAGAGAGCATGGATTTTGTAAATTAGAGAAACTCGCGGTCTACGAGAGTTTAGCCAACTCCTTGTCATCGTTTAATTTTGGAAAAAAGGCCACAATTGCAATTTGTTAATACGACAACGTTTGAGTTAAAGTTGTAAAAACTATGCCCACAACACATTCACTGAACAATTCTTTTAGTAATATTGGAACATCTCGCGTTATCAATATAAAGGCCTCCCCGTAAACTCAAGTGGGTTTCGACAAAGAAAATTGAAAATAGTAGTACATAAAAGAGTATTTGTAATGCTCCAATAAGTTTTAGAACACCAGCGTCTGAAACTTGGAGAATTGCTTACTTCAAATTCAACTCTCTAGGTTGGGAGGTATTCTAATGAGAGAACTTCAATCGCACTTTCGTTCTCATAATCTAAATTTCTTTGTCGATTATGGCGACGAGTCAGAAAAAGTGAACTGTTTTTTATCTTGCGGCAAACTGCTAATTAACATATTTTGCCTATTTTAGCAGCAAAAAGCGCGTAAAACTTGATGAGGGCTCTTTTCATAGAATACTAATTGTAGCATCGATAATGTGTCCCGTATTTTTTCTCACCTACAAAGGTTATTCCAATTTCTTGTCGAAGGTTGTCTTTCTGGAAATAATCTAAAGTCCTGCAGAGGTTACCAAGAACGACAGATATTATATTCGAAGATTGTTTTTCAAGTATATGTGTAGCCTCGAAAATAACGATATCTGAAAAGTAAAACCCACAAAATAAGTTTCATTGAAATTTTTTGATCATAAACCTATTTTTCTTAAACTCAAATGTTCATCTTCTATATCATTTTTTTCTTCTTTTCAGATCTTCTATTCTGTCTGGAAAATTAGGGGTCTTTTAATTTGACCCGTAGCATCTAATAAGAACTCTAAAAAAGGAACTGCTCATCCAGTATGCTCATCACCAACAGCAGCAACCGGAGCAAAAATTCAAATTTGGCAAAAAAATTGAGGGCAACAAAGAATTGCACTTGCCAGAATTATCTCATCGCATTTCAAATTCTTCCTCATTTTAGAGTAAGTTAACCACTTTGATAAAAATTTTTTACAACAGAAAATTATAATTTCTGTCTTCTAGTGTTTATGGAAACAAGGGTTCCCTTTTTTCACGAAACTCGTGCGGTTCAAGTAGAGTTATTTCCAGCCATGGACCCTTCTTTTAGCGGTGGAATGGAAGACTTGTTTAATTTTTTCCTATGTTTTTACAGGTCTTGTCAAACATGGGCGCAAAGTTTATATGATTGAACAATTGAGTATCCCTGATAATCCAAGAAAACTAACGCGCACAACATTTCCTTTTGGATTGGTAGAGGTTTGAGAATCTTGGAAGACACAGAAAGGAAAGCTTTCAATTTTTAAGAAGGCTCTGCTTTGTACATTGTTTCAAAATTTTTTGTTCAGTATTTCAATCCTCTTTATCTTTCTAAATGATTTGGATCTTTTCTGTTTCCCCACTCTCTGTTTTTATTAACCCCGCTTACAAATAATGAGTTGCTCTTTGGGCCTGATTGGGGGAAGTCTTTAGAGCAGAGCTTGAGAGGCTTACATAGGAGGCAAAAAATATCAGCGCAATTAATTGTGAGGGAAAAACTTTGCATTGATTGTTCACTTCATCCACTCTCTGTTTCCTTGCAACTATTTAATCTTGGCTGTAGTTTTAGTTCTAGTAACAGATAAAAGCATCGGAATAATTGAATAAAAGGGTCTAAAACAGTGATACATTAAAGAACATAAAATCCACAAGCACAGGAAACAGCTTTTTTTTTAATTCAGCAAAAAGAGTACAATAAATACACTGACGTTAGCTGTAAATAACCGGTTACTCTGTCATCAACCTAAAAATTGAGCAGCACAATGTTATTAAGCGTTGTATTGAAAAATATTCTTGGGCCAAAAATTTTTTTTCTGTCCTGTTTCCAAAACTAATTTGCAGTTACAGAGAACCACTACTAATATTTCAACTGGTGAAGACAAAGAAAGAACCCACACTAAAACTCAGGTTTAAACACTTTTTTTTTTAAAAATAACTATTTGTAGACCTATATTATTGTCTTCGACTCATTTCCTTAAACGTTTCAACTGGGATACATAATTCAAGCTAATGATTGGCCCAGATAAATCAAATATTCTATCAAGAAGTACAAGAGATCAACAACAGCTTTGAACAATTCCATGAAAAAGAAAACGATTTCCTTTTTTCTGGCAATCACCAACCAAAAAAATTTACAATTATTTAAGGCCATCTAGTTGTCGTATATTTGTTGCTAAAAAGGTTTCAAGTCAATAAAATCAATCATATCTGCAGACCAATGTAGAAAATTTGCTTGGAATTGTTGCTCTGCAGATAGAAGAAGATCTCAGTCAGCCAAGGGTACGCGAAATAAAGAAATAAATCAAAATTCTGAACTAATAAATCAAAGATAACGGAGAAACTCATTGCATTGGAGTTTTTGTCTAATATTCGTTAAAGAATGTGGAGTTTAAAATGAAAAGATCTGAGCTTAAGATAAAGCTGACTTTTTTGTGGAGAATGATGCACTTCGCTTGAATTACTAAAAGGAAGCCCTGGTAAAAATGATTCAATTTTTTACAGTGATTCTGACCCAAGCACACACAATCATTACCTACGAAAATGAAAGAATGCATTAGGCACAGACCTGCTTTTTGGTTGGACCGGCGGAAGCATTGGAAAAATATACCATAACTGCAACTTTTCTGAAAATGAAACAAAGAAAACTCATCTATGAGTACAATTTATTCGAGAGTGGTCACAAACGCTAAACGGCATCGAAATATTTACTAATATGCTTGAAAGACAAAGTACTAACTCAACCTATTTTTTGAATGGGTTAATTGAAACCATTTTCAAAACTTGTACAAGACCATCAGCACTGATGCCATTGTGATTCAGGCAGGGACTGCATCATATTAGTCTGCAGACCATATTTTTCAAACAGTTGCAAGCTTTCGATTACCAGTTTTAATTTAAGAGCAACAAGTTCAACAACATGCGCAAACTACGCTCTCAAATGGCTGAGCGCCGATAGATAAGAAGAGTTACCTATCGCAGCAAAACTATTTCACAGCAAGCTCTATATGGACGATTTAAAAAAAAGTATTAGAAAAACCGGAAGAAACTATTGACTATAGTTGTGATCAATCCGCTGTAAACTCTATCGGAATTTTGATGTGAGCTGAAGCAATGGATGAGCAACAAAGATGAAGTCAACGCAGCAACTCTTGAAGACTTCAAATTAACATTTGAAACCAAGCGAGATGATGTTGAGCAAAACCAAGAGGGATCATCTGTTTTGGCTTCCATTGGATTGTTGCTAATGATAGTCCTTGTATCCGCAAATAGACCAAAGGAAGTCCTGTCACTAGTATTCTCGGTGTTTGATTCAATTGGTTTATTTGGTTCTTTGAGCCTTCACATGGTACAATGTCTGCAGAATAATAGGATTTCAAATAACATTGTGACAAAAAAGCCCTGCAGATTAGCAAAAGTCCTAAAGTGGAAAGTTAAATTTCCTATTGTATCTGAAATCTGAAACTGGCAACGATAGAGGATACTTGCAACCAGTGAAGGACAAAGATGATTTTCTTTTTTCTGCTGACGCATCAGAAGCAAATATGTTTGCTCTGGTCTATCTATATTTGCAAATAAAGATTTCTCATTCTAGTTTTAGTTCTAGTAACAGATCAAAGCATCGGAATAATTGAATAAAAGGGTCTAAAACAGTGATACATTAAAGAACATAAAATCCACAAGCACAGGAAACAGCTTTTTTTTTAATTCAGCAAAAAGAGTACAATAAATACACTGACGTTAGCTGTAAATAACCGGTTACTCTGTCATCAACCTAAAAATTGAGCAGCAAAATGTTATTAAGCGTTGTATTGAAAAATATTCTTGTGCCAAAAATTTTTTTTCTGTCCTGTTTCCAAAACTAATTTGCAGTTACAGAGAACCGCTACTAATATTTCAACTGGTGAAGACAAAGAAAGAACCCACACTAAAACTCAGGTTTGAACACTTTTTTTTTAAAAAAAAAAAACTTTTTGTTGACCTATATTATTGTCTTCGACTCATTTCCTTAAACGTTTCAACTGGGATACATAATTCAAGCTAATGATTAGCCCAGATAAATCAAATATTCTATCATGAAGTACAAGAGATCAACAACAGCTTTGAACAATTCCATGAAAAAGAAAACGATTTCCTTTTTTCTGGCAATCACCAACCAAAAAAATTTACAATTATTTAAGGCCATCTAGTTGTCGTATATTTGTTGCTAAAAAGGTTTCAAGTCAATAAAATCAATCATATCTGCAGACCAATGTAGAAAATTTGCTTGGAATTGTTGCTCTGCAGATAGAAGAAGATCTCAGTCAGCCAAGGGTACGCGAAATAAAGAAATAAATCAAAATTCTGAACTAATAAATCAAAGATAACGGAGAAACTCATTGCATTGGAGTTTTTGTCTAATATTCGTTAAAGAATGTGGAGTTTAAAATGAAAAGATCTGAGCTTAAGATAAAGCTGACTTTTTTGTGGAGAATGATGCACTTCGCTTGAATTACTAAAAGGAAGCCCTGGTAAAAATGATTCAATTTTTTACAGTGATTCTGACCCAAGCAAACACAATCATTACCTACGAAAATGAAAGAATGCATTAGGCACAGACCTGCTTTCTTGGTTGGACTGGCGGAAGCATTGGAAAAATATACCATAACTGCAACTTTTCTGAAAATGAAACAAAGAAAACTCATCTATGAGTACAATTTATTCGAGAGTGGTCACAAACGCTAAACGGCATCGAAATATTTACTAATATGCTTGAAAGACAAAGTACTAACTCAACCTATTTTTTGAATGGGTTAATTGAAACCATTTTCAAAACTTGTACAAGACCATCAGCACTGATGCCATTGTGATTCAGGCAGGGACTGCATCATATTAGTCTGCAGACCATATTTTTCAAACAGTTGCAAGCTTTCGATTACCAGTTTCAATTTAAGAGCAACAAGATCAACAACATGCGCAAACTACGCTCTCAAATGGCTGAGCACCGATAGATAAGAAGAGTTACCTATCGCAGCAAAACTATTTCCCAGCAAGCTCTATACGGACGATTTAAAAAAAAGTATTAGAAAAACCGGAAGAAACTATTGACTATAGTTGTGATCAATCCGCTGTAAACTCTATCGGAATTTTGATGTGAGCTGAAGCAATGGATGAGCAACAAAGATGAAGTCAACGCAGCAACACTTGAAGACTTCAAATTAACATTTGAAACCAAGCGAGATGATGTTGAACAAAACCAAGAGGGATCATCTGTTTTGGCTTCCATTGGATTGTTGCTAATGATAGTCCTTGTATCCGCAAATAGACCAAAGGAAGTCCTGTCAATAGTATTCTCGGTGTTTGATTCAATTGGTTTATTTGGTTCTTTGAGCCTTCACATGGTACAATGTCTGCAGAATAATAGGATTTCAAATAACATTGGGACAAAAAAGCCCTGCAGATTAGCAAAAGTCCTAAAGTGGAAAGTTAAATTTCCTATTGTATCTGAAATCTGAAACCGGCAACGATAGAGGATACTTGCAACCAGTGAAGGACAAAGATGATTTTCTTTTTTCTGCTGACGCATCAGAAGCAAATATGTTTGCTCTGGTCTATCTATGTTTGCAAATAAAGAACTCTCATTATAGTTTTAGTTCTAGTAACAGATAAAAGCATCGGAATAATTGAATAAAAGGGTCTAAAACAGTGATACATTAAAGAACATAAAATCCACAAGCACAGGAAACGGCTTTTTTTTAATTCAGCAAAAAGAGTACAATAAATACACTGACGTTAGCTGTAAATAACCGGTTACTCTGTCATCAACCTAAAAATTGAGCAGCAAAATGTTATTAAGCGTTGTATTGAAAAATATTCTTGGTCCAAAAATTTTTTTTCTGTCCTGTTTCCAAAACTAATTTGCAGTTACAGAGAACCGCTACTAATATTTCAACTGGTGAAGACAAAGAAAGAACCCACACTAAAACTCAGGTTTAAACACTTTTTTTTAAAAAAACTCTTTGTAGACCTATATTATTGTCTTCGACTCATTTCCTTAAACGTTTCAACTGGGATACATAATTCAAGCTAATGATTGGCCCAGATAAATCAAATATTCTATCAAGAAGTACAAGAGATCAACAACAGCTTTGAACAATTCCATGAAAAAGAAAACGATTTCCTTTTTTCTGGCAATCACCAACCAAAAAAATTTACAATTATTTAAGGCCATCTAGTTGTCATATATTTGTTGCTAAAAAGGTTTCAAGTCAATAAAATCAATCATATCTGCAGACCAATGTAGAAAATTTGCTTGGAATTGTTGCTCTGCAGATAGAAGAAGATCTCAGTTAGCCAAGGGTACGCGAAATAAAGAAATAAACCAAAAATCTGAACTAATAAATCAAAGATAACGGAGAAACTCATTGCATTGGAGTTTTTGTCTAATATTCGTTAAAGAATATGGAGTTTAAAATGAAAAGATCTGAGCTTGAGATAAAGCTGACTTTTTTGTGGAGAATGATGCATTTCGCTTGAAATACTAAAAGGAAGCCCTGGTAAAAATGATTCAATTTTTTGCAGTGATTCTGACCCAAGCACACACAATCATTACCTACGAAAATGAAAGAATGCATTAGGCACAGACCTGCTTTCTTGGTTGGACCGGCGGAAGCATTGGAAAAATATACCATAACTGCAACTTTTCTGAAAATGAAACAAAGAAAACTCATCTATGAGTACAATTTATTCGAGAGTGGTCACAAACGCTAAACGGCATCGAAATATTTACTAATATGCTTGAAAGACAAAGTACTAACTCAACCTATTTTTTGAATGGGTTAATTGAAACCATTTTCAAAACTTGTACGAGACCATCAGCACTGATGCCATTGTGATTCAGGCAGGGACTGCATCATATTAGTCTGCAGACCATATTTTTCAAACAGTTGCAAGCTTTCGATTACCAGTTTCAATTTAAGAGCAACAAATTCAACAACATGCGCAAACTACGCTCTCAAATGGCTGAGCGCCGATAGATAAGAAGAGTTACCTATCGCAGCAAAACTATTTCACAGCAAGCTCTATATGGACGATTTAAAAAAAAGTATTAGAAAAACCGGAAGAAACTATTGACTATAGTTGTGATCAATCCGCTGTAAACTCTATCGGAATTTTGATGTGAGCTGAAGCAATGGATGAGCAACAAAGATGAAGTCAACGCAGCAACACTTGAAGACTTCAAATTAACATTTGAAACCAAGCGAGATGATGTTGAGCAAAACCAAGAGGGATCATCTGTTTTGGCTTCCATTGGATTGTTGCTAATGATAGTCCTTGTATCCGCAAATAGACCAAAGGAAGTCCTGTCACTAGTATTCTCGGTGTTTGATTCAATTGGTTTATTTTGTTCTTTGAGCTTTCACATGGTACAATGTCTGCAGAATAATAGGATTTCAAATAACATTGGGACAAAAAAGCCCTGCAGATTAGCGAAAGTCCTAAAGTGGAAAGTTAAATTTCCTATTGTATCTGAAATCTGAAACCGGCAACGATAGAGGATACTTGCAAACAGTGAAGGACAAAGATGATTTTCTTTTTTCTGCTGACGCATCAGAAGCAAATATGTTTGCTCTGGTCTATCTATGTTTGCAAATAAAGAACTCTCATTCAACTTGACATTTGTAATTAAAAATTGCAGAGTCTCACTGATCAGATATCCATCAATACCGTACTTGTAATTGCACGCAGCGGTCTTGAAAATGAGAACGAAATGTCAGATCGTCAAAGATGAACATCATGAAGTAAAATATTGCAGTTTTTGATTGAACTTAAATACATTGCTGCAATGGATGGATAGTGCGCAATGCAGACAATTAGTGTTTGTGGCCAATTCAGTTGTTGAGAAACTCGATGTGTACAACTTTTCACAGCTATAACCTGTCTTCGGTGTTTACAGCTGATTAGTCACTGAAAACAGAGAAAGTTTTTTGAGGTACTCAAAGGAAGCATCTGGCTTACTGTTCCGGCAAGGTTGAAGCAACCAGAAACAGAATGGCCGAAGCAAGGAACTTGTTCATTGCCTCTGACCACTAGATCACAACCCCATTAATCGTTTTGACGTAGGCGAAACCGATTGCCCCGTTGAAGCAATTTAACAAAATCAATTTTCCAGTAAATAAAATGGCATTTCGTTGAGTTTGAGTTTGTCTTGGGTACAAAAAAACAGTTTTCTCGAGGGGACTGAAAATGTCAGAAACAGTGTTGATCGGCAATTCTGATTTTTAGACCAATAAATGCCTTGCGTTCAATGAAGAAAAAATGTATCTCAACCTTGTGGCCGAGCACAGACAGTAATCTGCAGATAGTCCAGCTACATATGGGACAATACTTATAATTACTTTTTTTTGCTACAAAAGCCTTTGCAACTTTTGAAGTAGACTTTGTCGGGCCTTTTGAACTAAAAAAAGGCGTCGATTTGAATTGGTGGTGACCTAAAGGTAGGAGCCATGCATATGTAGAAAATTTAAAAAATGGATACTAACATTAAATTGAATGCAGTTATATCGAATAGAGAAACCGATGACAAAAAATAGTGAAAACGTTATGAAATGGGATGAGAGCAGATGTGAGAGAATATCACAACATAAAACAGAGAGAGGACCGAAAAACATTCAGCTCGTCAACGGATCACATTGAAGTTAAAATCAACAGCTCAATCTCACTTTGGACGAATGTGGAAGCCATTAGTCAGAATTTGCAAGAAAACAGTTTGGCAGTGTTGGCAACCAATCAGTCAGGGATGATTCTCCCTCAACCACAGTGGGTATTTTCGGGCATACATTGATCATTAGCATCATTCGGTTTTGATGTAAACAGATAATCGCATTTATCCCAAATCATTTTTGACTGCTAACGTTGGTGTTGTTTGTCTCCCAAATTAACTGTGCTTAGAGGAGTTTTGTTGATCAGGGAAAATTCCTTCGACAAACGTACTGCAATGTCAACAGGGACAATTTCAGAAAAGTGTATTTACCGGCTTTGAGAAACGGCAAACGAAAATGAGAACCCTACAAGAATCTAGACAAAATTGAATTGTTTGGTTGATGGAAGGAAGTGATAAAGAGGATAATAAAACTAACAAAAGATGTACTCCGGCTCTACAATTTACATGGGCTGCAATTCAACTCTTTCCAACCCAAGCTGGTGATATTTCAAATCGTGAGCACAAACAGTAAACTACAAATTAAGCAGTTTGCTAGTAAACAGTTTTGCATAACTAGCTTGTAGGAATATATCAATGATTTCGATATGTTTTCCCATCAGATTCAACTGGTGTACACAAAATAATCCCGTCCTGTGTGATTTGTAGCAAAGCAAATCCAATCCAATTTGACATGGAAAAGACAAAGGTTAGCAAATTATTTTAAACTGAAACTGCAATAAAACGTTAAAGACTTTGTAGATATACAGCTAGAAAATTAAACTGCAGAAGCTTAAGATCCGGACAGATTTGAAAACGCTAATTTGAACGGCGTGGCGTAAAGCTTCTTCCATCATCACAAATGATAAAATTTTGGAGAGCAGCCGTTGTTGAAGGGTAATAGCTATTTTCAGAGTCAGATAGGGCCCAGTACAAGAAAAATCCCTTTTTCAAAAAATCAATACTCATCTCCAATTCTATGGAACAATACTTTGAACAAAAAAATGTTTCTTTATGCTTAACTTCTGTTGCGTTCTCAGCACAGATTGAGTCATCCCCTTGACTGACATTGAAGTTAGTTAAGCTGTCATATTCTTTGATATCCGTGCATTGTCTTTCACTTTTGGCTTATCACGACGCCTAATTTATTTCTGGTCACAACAGTTTCTGTTTGTATTAACTTACAAATTTATATGCAGTTGTCTGCTTTTCAATACTAATCATTTCGTTGTTGCTCCAAATGAAAGCCATCATTATTTTCTGTAAACTGAGTCTGAAAACAGGGTACTTGATAATATTTCTAAGATTAATAAGAAAACTGATTAAAAATTGGGGACTTTTAAGGAAAATTGAGGAAAATAAGGAAGTAAGGAGATTGATGTAACGTATATTTTTTTCGTTTGCTCATTTTTCATTTTGATGTAATGAGTTTTTGGGTCATTCTTAACACTCCTAATGTCATTTTTGGTCCTCATTTGCGATGACCAGAAGATGGCCAAAAATGCTTCAGAACTCCGATAACATCGATATATTCGGTTCTATATCTTAGAAATTTTCAGAATGTTTCGATTAAAAAGGAAAGAAATTATCCCTATTCAACGTTTGAAACGTAAGAAACCGGCGTTTTTCCGTAAGAAAATTCAAAATTTGATATACATACTTCAGCAGTTGTTTATAGTGTGTTATACTCGCCGGCAAATTGATTTCATATCGTCGTGCGTTTTCTTCGAAAAGATAAAAAAATGTTGAATTTTTTTCCCTTATCTGCCTCAGGGTTCTTCGATCTATGATATCGTAGGTAAATATACGACCACTCAATTTTGTCAGTTGACACATTGATTTAAATCTGGATCATCCTAAATTGGAGTGGAATGAAATATTATGGAGCCGGAATTCCTCAGTGTCAGCTCTCCACTTCTCTGTGCAATTTAACGATGGAAGGAATTAATGGGAAATATGTGTGGACTTCGGGAGTGTCATCGCTTATCTCCAATTTAATAGCGGAAAATGGTGACCGCATTTTCTATCCTATTTTCAGCAGAGGAAATGGGCAAAATCCCTGAACCAGATAAGAAGTAATTTAGAAAAAACTGGCAAAGGAACAATTCGGCTCCGGTGATTCCTGTGCCAAGGATCCCCGAGTGACATGAAACTTGTTAGCCGTGATAAGAAACATATTTAATCAAGACTGTCAAGATCTTGAATGTCTTGGCAAGGTGTATCAAGTTTCGTTTCACTGGGCCGTGCTTAAGTATTCTCGACGTAGCAAGGCAAAAATGCTAGAGATATAATAGCTAAGCTTGTGCATGGAGAATAGAGTCTTTTTCATTATAGCTCCCCCTCACCCGCTTAGTGGTCATTTAACGTATAGCCCCCGCAATTCTGGTAAACAGTGAGGGCTATAATTTGGGGCATGAATGAGGCTATACTTTTGTGGGGTGCATCAATGAGACGAACCCCAAGATTTTATTTACCATCAGTATTGTTTGGATCTGGTGGTTGGTGTAGAGTTGAGCGAGCAAGAGACACACGATACCACTCATAAACTGTGTCATTGCTGTGCACCAGAAACTCAGTTGTGAACTCTGAAAAAAACGGGTGAGGATCGGAAAGGAAGAACATATTTATACTCTTTCTGTTATTCTCGCAAAGACCTGACTTTTTTTACATTAGACTTTGTCTGATCTGTTCATAAAACATTACGTTAACTGAGGAAAAGATCATTGGATAGAAAAAGACTATGCGTTGACTTATGAAAATACTTTGGGTCGAATTTGCTCGCGATATAGACAACATAATTGAGGCAATATCCCCACCTCAACCTTATCTGTTTTTCTTTCATATGGTTGACCTTTCAACTTGAGTTACAGCTCATTTGGGTTTTGTAATTACGCAAAGATACCACATTTTTTTTAAAAAAAGAACGGTTTCTTTTCTGCAATACCCAGGCGGAGCTCTCAGACTTAAAGTTGATATGTCCAGATTAAAATGAACGTACCAAGGGGTGTCGTGCATTCAAAATTACACGTTTTAAAAGGATGAATGAATGCACGAAAGTCTGAAAACATCTAATTATTGACCTAGCGCGTCAAAAGAAAAATATCATTAAAATGATATTTTGTGTACTGGTGTTAACAAAACCCGGGTCAACGATCATACAACTTTCTTTGATTTCGTACAAGGTCATATATGATTCTTAGTAATCATACTAGGTCATATATGATTTGTATGAGTTCTTGGTAGTCATACAAGGACCATATATGATTTCCTAGAAATCATACAGGGATCATACAAAAAAGTTCAAAGACTACAAACTGCATAATTTTGATTTTCCATTGAAATGAAAAAATTTCTTGGATATCATACAAGGTCATATATGACACATAATACATTGACGGGTGCCACAAATTCTCGTATAATGTAGTCAGAGGACTTAGTAAATTACTATATCGCATTTGCAATCCACATTTGATTTTTTGTGTGCGCTAAAAGAATAACTTTGTGGTTTAAAGGTATTCAGAAAACGAATTTGACGTGATATGCAATTTTTTTCTTGATTAGTTTTTTATAAATGAGCATTTATATGTATAAACTGGCTTCAGAGTATGTCAAAAATTTTGTTATCTGTTTGGACTTACTCTTTTTTTAGTGCCCAACTTTCAATTGATATTGTACGTTAGGGTCTTTTGGCGGATCACAATGTGATGCCGGGGTATCATATAGGCGATGCCCTACTGAATAAAAACAAAAAAACATAAATGGTTAAAGATTTTCAAAAAATGTAAGATTCTTGGTATTCGTACTAGGATCATATATGATTTCTTGGTTTTGATACAAGGATCATATATGATTTCTTTGGTTTCATACAAGGATCGTACTAAGAAATCAGGTATGGACAGTATGAAATCATATAAGATCATTGTATGAAATCAAAGAAACTTCAACCCGGGAAGTCGTTACTCATGAGCGCAAAGATCAAAATGGAATCATTTCCACCTTCCCTCTTTAGTAGAGAGTAACACAGGTGAAAATCACGGAACGCGCCCGCCTCTGATCAGACTCCGGTATGATCGAATCCACATTGGAGCCCTCAATCAGACTCAACAGCGATTGAAACTCTGACCAGACTCAAGGGCGTTAGAGACCAACTTTCTATCAGACCCCCCTCCAAGTATGTTGGAAACCGTCTCTGATGAGACTCAACTGAGCTAATTCTTTTCTTGCCAAAAGATTTTCCAATTTTACTTGTTGCATTTTTCTGCAGGTCATCGCCGCAAGATTTGTGAACGACAGCTGAAAAAGGGTGGATTTGCATAAAGCGTCTTCTCAATGATCGCGTCTTTTCAATACCTTTTCTTAAAGGGGACCGGGTCTTGTTATCAGCTGAACCTCTTGGATCTGATCAGAGCAAATGGAATACAGTAAATATTTTGTTAAACGGCAAAAGATAAGTTTTTTTGTGTGCTCTAATCAGACTCACGTACACTAGAAGTCGTCTCTGATCAGACTATCCCGCGCTCAAAACCGTCTCTGATCAGAATCGTCCACGTAAGTAATTTTGAACGCAGAATGAACAGGTGCACACTCAAGTGAGTTTGATCAGAGGTGATTTTGGTCTGGGAATGGAACAGCTTTTGTTTTATAAAGTCAACATTTTTCAGTTACACTCCCTCAAATAGATCCGAGTGTGGAAAAATTTGCATAGATCTCAAGTACTTTTCCAAGTTAATTCATTTTTGTAAGAAAAATTTACAAGCCAAACTAAATTGAAGTTCATATTTTAGACATGATTGATTTTTTTTGCTATGAAAAAAAGCTATAAATCCAAGGACGACAGGAACATCAAGTTATTTCTTCTTTCTTCAATCGAGAAACACTTAATAAAAATTGACAGTTTAGTAAGTTCGTAAGAGGTTGCTAAAATTTTGCTAGGAGATGTGCAAAAAAACTGAGTGGGAATTTTTTTCTTTCAATATTAATGTGGAAGACTATGGCGACTCTTCCTATCTAGAAGCCCAAAAAAAACAACAAACTTTTGTTTTCAAAAATTTGAAAACAACCAAAATTCTTTAACAGTAAACAATAAATTTTAAAACCTGCCCCACAGGGGAATTCAAGAGCAGAAGAACTGATTTTTATGAAGTCAACTGTTATGAAAAATTCAAATTATATTTGTATTATTTAAAATAAATAACACTGGCTGGCAAAGAAAGTTTCACGCTACGAAGACTGAAAGTCTAGAGCCATATGTTTTTAAGCTGTCAATTGTTCCCCATTTAATTGGCATTGAAGATCAGGAACTGCGACAACAACTGTTTACGACAAAATACAACTACTGCCTCTTTTGATACGCAACTTAAAAGATATTGGCAAGATGGACAATAAATCTCTTACAGTTCTGAGAGAAAAAGCGTAAGCAAAGATGAATAATCTACCTAAAAATACTGCTGCAAAATACTGCGTATTTTAATGATAAATCGAAAGGCTAATGACTGATCGTTTAAATTTAAAAGAGTCACAAACAAGTCCATGAATTCAATTTCGTTTGATATTGGAGAACAAAATTGGGCTGCAATTTTCTCTTCTTCTTCTTTAAAAGACGATTTACGGGAAGAAAAAAAGCAAGATTTTGAAGGCCAATTAAAATTTAGTGAGGTTTTTGCAACTTCTAAAATCACTATATGAGTCAGTCTTAAAAGTGAGAAAAACTTCGAAAATTTTCTACCTAACTTTGCTCTGTGGATTCTTTTGATGTCTCTACCTGTTAGTTGATGGTTTTCTCAACAACAATAGCAATAATATTTGTTAAAACAGTTTTGAAAAAGCGTTAGCATGTTAAAATACAACGGATCTCATTAATTGTATATTTAGAACATATTTTAATGCAAGAGTCGAAAATCATCTCCCTCTGTACTGATAGAAGAAAAAAAACTAAGAAATCCAGCAAACACTTGAATTGTAAATAACACGATTTCGAAAATGGGGATCATGAAGATAAAAAAACAATTTCTACAGTGCGTGCAATAAAGTTATTTAACATTATTTCATTACTTCACTATCTTCAATGTCCTTGAAATTTAAACTTTTTTTAAATACAATCTTTAAACACCTTACTTTTTGAAATATCTCAAATTCGAATAAACGCAAAACTGATCATTATTGTCTGACTTTAACTGATCCTAGTTAAAATTGGAGATTAAAAAATTGCTGCAAGTTGTAAAATGTGCCGCAGATATCAAGTTTGATTTTCAGGTTAGTTCAAAGGCCCCCGATAAAAACTTTAGAAGTTCTCCAGACTATCGAGAACAGGAGATAAACCTTGTTTATTTCCATTTCTTTGTACAGCTTTTTATTATTTATATTGAGTCATGGCATTTTGTGAACCAAATGCTAAAGCAGTGTAAGCGTTCTTGATGTTTTCAAAGAACTTTTTTCAAATCATTTGTGGCTACGTTGGCAAAAAACTATTAAAATCCCTGTATAAGTAAAAAGCGCAAACATTACTTACTGTAAAGTTATTAAGCGATTACAGCAGTTGCACTACTAATTCCAGTATGTTGGTGATTTGACTACAAAGTTCGGTTACGTTGTCTTAACAAAGCAGAAACTCTCTTATTTGATTTGCTTAAATAACTCCAAGTGTCTCATCAAGTCAGATCTTCAGAAAATGATTTTTAAAAATGAAGATAACAATTGAGCTCAAGTGCACAGTTCCAGAAGACAATTTGCTTTTTAATTGGACGAGGTAAAAAGACAAGGCTATAATTTTAAAAAATTATAAAAACAATTATAAGGGCAAAAGATTCTAAAAATTAAGTAACCGTTCTGTAAAGAAAAGATGAAATTGCTAATGAAATAGTAGATTTTGCATGCAGGCGAAAATTGAATCATTTTTCATGCAAGCATTTTCAAGCCAATTGGTTGCCACATTTTACTGAATTTTCAACAAAAAAATAATGAGGGACTACGAAACCACTCCTTCAAAAAAATTAAATGAAGAAGAGACTAGCTTGGCTAGCCAATTGTGTTGAAATGCTGTGTAATTTCTTGATAACAGTTTAGTTTCGAGATATTTTTAATGCTCCCATCAATTAATCTAACATTCTCAGCATTAAAAAAAAAGATTTTTTTTTGGTAAACTCTAAATTACATGCTAAACTTGCTCAATGAACTGCTCAACAGTACAATTCTACATTATTTTTTAATCAATCAGCATTATTAGATTAAAAAATTACTGACATTGGAAATTACTGCTTTCAAGGTTAGACAAAACAGACTACTGCTTTTGAAAGCTGGCTTTGAATGGTTTAATTTAGCCTAGAGGCTTTCTCGCTATCCATTCAAACCTGATTTTTAGAAAACATTAGTCTAAGAAAAACATAAAACATATGTAGATGTAATTCAGAAAAATGTTAGACAAGCACTCTTGTTGGTTTCAAAAACTTGTCGCATCATACCTTGAAAGAGCCATTTTGGATCAAGTTTTCATTCGTCTCTTCATCCACAAAAAGCTTTTCGTACCGAACCCCCAGAGCCCATCAGGCATGATTCAGAGATTTTTCAGAGGCCAAGTCTTGACAGAGAGATGACAAGACATGGGTAGCGGAGCCAAGATTTGAGACCTCTGTGGGCAGAGAGAGAGAGAGAGAGAGAGAGAGAGAGAGAGAGAGAGAAGCCAAGACTAAGATTTGAGTTAAGGTTAACATCATGAAGCTCCGATAATTTTTAACTGAATGAGGACAACTCTCTTTCAAATTTGGTACCCAATTACTCGTTTTCTGTCAAAAAAATCACCAACGGGTGAAATTCGTGAAATTCACCCCAAGACATAGGGCCTCTCTGGGCAGAGAAAATCCAAGTCTCGGTTTTCTCTGCCAAGTCATGGAATCGGTTTTTTCTCTTGAAGTTCACTGATTTACAAAATATCCTCATATTAGAAGTAAAAACTGAGAGTTTTATTTCCAAATAAGACCCATGCTTACGTATTAGGTCTCACAAAAAATAAGCTGTAATTTGAAGTTCAAAAGAGAAACGCAAACTTTGCGGGGTAGGTGAATCAAATAGTATTTTGACTGTTTCACACATCAAACTGTTGGTGCCATCTACACAACTGGTGGTTAGATCTCAAAATAGAAACCTAAGCTTTTAACAAAGTAAGGAAAAAAATAGTGTAATTAATTTACGATGAGTTTAATTAATTGTTCTATTAAATTTTTTCTTCAAGCTAGTCAAAGAGTTGTTCAAGTCTAGTGTTAATACAAACCAAAGTTCCCCTATATCATTGGGACGCAAGTCAAAAACAATTTTGACTTAGATAGCTTGTGAAAAAAGTTAGAATTTCAAACGGTTTTTTCGTTAATTTTCAAATTGTATTTGTATTTCAAAGCTCTCCTATATCTTTAAAATCCTATTCAATTTTTTGCTTTGGGATGCTTTTCTATGTATATTTGTAATATTTGGTATTGTAAAGATTATTTCTGCTATAGCTCTTCATTTCTCTTCACCAGTGAGTGCTGAATTTGTATTTTTTCTTAAACCTTGAGAAGGTGATCATGCCTTACCAGGAGCCATGAACATAGTTTTAATAGCATTCATAATCATAACTGGTGCTTTTATTGTACAATAATGAACTCACATTTAATTTTGTGTTTTGCCTCGCAAGAGGTTACCAAGTGTCGGTTGTACTCATTACAAAGAGATCCATGACCTGGGATTTCTCTGGGCAGACACCCTCAAGTTGTGATTTTTCTCTGTCAATAGAAACCTCAGAGATCAAAATAATTGTATATTTAGAACATATTTCAATGCAAGAGTTGAAAATCATCTCCCTCTGTACCGATAGAAGAAAAAAAACTAAGAAATCCATCCAGCAAACAGTTGAAATATAAATAACACGATTTAGAAAATGGGGATCATTAAGATTAAAAAACAACTTCTACAGTGCGTGCAATAAAGTTATTTAACATTATTTCAATACTTCACTATCTTCAATGTCCTTGAAACTTAATCTTTTTTTGAAATACAATACTTAAACACCTTACTTTTTTGAAACATTTCAAATTCGAATAAACACAAAACTGATCATTATTGTCTGACGTTAACAGATCCAAGTTAAAATTGGGGATTTAAAATAGCTGCAAGTTGTAAAATGTGCCGCAGATATCAAGTTTGATGTTCAGGATAGTTCAAAAGCTCCCGATAAAAACCTTAGAAGTTCTCCAGGTTATCGAGAACATGATATAAATCTTGCTTATTTCAAATTTTTTTGTACAGCTTTTTAACATTTATATTGAATCATGACCTATTGTGAACCAAATGCTGAAGCAATGTTAGCGTTTTTGATGTTTTCAAAGAACTTTTTTGAAATCATTTGTGGCTATGTTGGCAAAAAACTATTAAAATCCCAGCCTAAGTAAAAAAGCGCAAATATTATTTGCTGTAAGGTTATTAAGCGATTGCAACAGTTGCACTACTAATTCCAATATGTTGGTGATTTGACTACAAAGTTCGGTTGTCTTAACAAAGCAGAAACTCTCTTATTTATTTTTCCCAAATAACTCCAAGTGCCTCATCAAGTCAGATCTTCAGAAATTGATTTTAAAAATGAAGATAACAATTGAGCCAAATTTTTCAAAAATTATAAAAATTTTGAAGGGCTAATGATTCTAAAAGTTAAATAACCGTTCTGTAAAGAAAAGATGAAACTGCCATTGAAATAGTAGATTTTGCATGCAGGCAAAAATTGAAGGATTTTTCATGCAAGCATTTTCAAGCCAATTTGTTGCCACATTTTATACTAAATGTTCAACAAAAAAAATAAAGAGGGACTACGAAATCCTTCTTTCGAAAAAATTAAATGAAGAAGAGATTAGCTTGGCTAGACAATTGTGTTGAAGTTGTGTGTAATTCCGTGATAACAGTTTAGTTTCGTGATATTTTTTATGCTCTCATCAATTAATCTAACATTCACGTAGTTAAGAGCTGAACACATTTTTTTTGGTAAACCCGAAAATACAAGCTAAACTTGCTCAATGAATCGCTCAACAGTACAATTCTCTCTTATTTTTTTATCACTCAGCATCATTAGATTAAGAACTTACTGACATTGGAAATTACTGCGTTCAAGGTTAGACAAATCAGGCTACTGCTTTTGAAAGCTGGCTTTGAATGGTTTAATTTAGCCTAGAGGCTTTCTCGCTATCCATTCAAACCTGATTTTTAGCAAACATTAGCCTAAGAAAAGCATAAAACATCTGCAGATGTAATTCTGAAAAATATCAAACAAGCACTCTTGTTGTTTTCAAAAAAAACTTGTCGCATCATACCTCGAAAGAGTCATTTTGGATCAAGTTTTCATTCGTCTATTCATCCACAAAAAGCTTTTCGTACCGACCCCCCAGAGCCCATCAGGCCTGATTCAGAGATTTTCCGGAGGCCAAGTCTTGACAGAGAGATGACAAGACATGGGTAGCGGAGCCAAGATTTGAGACCTATGTGGGCAGAGAGAGAGAGAGAGAGAGAGAGAGAGAGAGAGAGAGAGAGAAGCCAAGACTAAGATTTGTACGGGCAGCGCAGAATCCAAGTCTTGGGTCTCTCAGAGCAGAGTTAAGGTTGACATCAAGAAGCTCCCATGTTTTTTTTGAATGAGGACAACTCTCTTACGAATTTGGTACCCAATTACACGTTTTCTTTCAAAAAATCATCAGCAGTTGAAATTCGTGAAATTCACCCTCAAGACATAGAGCCTCTCTGGGCAGAGAAAAACCAAGTCTCGGGTTTCTCTGCCAGTTCAAAGAATCGGTTTCTGTTCTTGAAGTTCACTGATTTACAAAACATCCCATAATAGAAGTAAGAACTGAGGGTTTTATTTCCAAATAAGACCCATGCTTATGTATTAGGTCTCACAAAAGATAAGCTGTAACTTGAAGTTCAAAAGAAAAATGAAACGTTTGCGGGGTAGGTGGTTCAAATAAAATTTTGACTGTTTCAAACATAAAACTGTTGGTGCCACCTACACAACTGGTGGTTAGATCTCAAATAGAAACCTAAGCTTGTAACAAAGTAAAGAAAAAAAATAGTGTAATTAATTTACGGTGAGTTTAATTAATTGTTCTATTAAATTTTTTCTTCAAGCTAGTCAAAGAATTGTTCAAGTCTAGTGTTAATACAAACCAAAGTTCGCCTATATCACTGGGATGCAAGTCAAAAACAATTTTGACTTAGATAGCTTGTGAAAAAAGTTAGATTTTCAAACAGTTTTTTCGTTAATATTCAAATTGTATTTGTAAAAACATATTTTTTCAAGCTAGTCAAAGAGGTGTTCATATCGAGCGTTCCTACAATTCAAAACTCTCCTATATCCTTGAAATTCTACTCAATTTTTTGCTTTGGGATGCTTTTCTATGTATATTTGTAATATTTGGTTTTGTAAAGATTATTTTAGCTATAGCTCTTCATTTCTCTTCAACAGTGAGTGCTGAATTTGTATTTTTTCTTAAACCTTGAGAAGGTGATCATGCCTTACCAGGAGCCATGAACATAGTTTTAATAGCATTCATAATCATAACTGGTGCTTTTAATGTACAATAGTGAACTCACATTTAATTTTGTGTTTTGGCTCGCAAAAGGTTACCAAGTGTCGGTTGTACTCATTACAAAGAGACCCATGACCTGAGACTTCTCTGGGCAGACACCCTCAATTTGTGATTTTTCTCTGTCAATAGAATCCTCAGAGATCAAAATAATGGTATATTTAGAACATATTTTAATGCAAGAGTTGAAAATCATCTTCCTCTGTGCTGATAGTCGAAAAAAACTAAGAAATTCAGCAAACCCTTGAATTATTGGTAACACGATTTCGAAAATGGGGATCATGAAGGTTAAAAACAACTTCTACAGTGCGTGCAATAAAGGTGTTTTTTATTATTTCATTACTTCACTATCTTCAATCTCTTTGAAATTTAAACTGTTTTTTAAATACAATAATTAAACACCTTATTTTTTTGAAATATCTAAAATTCGAATAAACGCAAAACTGATCATTATTGTCTAACGTTAACAGATCCCAGTTAAAATTGGGGATTAAAAAATTGCTGCAAGTTGTAAAATATGCCGCAGATATCAAGTTTGATGTTCATGTTAGTTCAAAGGCTTCTGACAAAAAACTTTAGAAGTTCTCCACACTATGGAGAACAGGACAAAAACCTTGCTTATTTCAAATGTTTTTGTACAGCTTTTTAAAATTTGTATTGAGTCATGGCCTTTTTTGAACCAAATGCTGAAGCAATGTTAGCGTTTCTGATGTTTTCAAAGAACTTTTTTTGAAATCATTTGTGGCAATGTTGGCAAAAACTATTAAAATCCCAGTATAAGTAAAAAGCGCAAACATTACTTACAGTAAAGTTATTAAGCGATTACAGCAGTTGCACTACTAATTCCAGTATGTTGGTGATTTGACTACAAAGTTCGGTTACGTTGTCTTAACAAAGCAGAAACTCTCTTATTTGATTTGCTTAAATAACTCCAAGTGCCTCATCAAGTCAGATCTTCAGAAATTGATTTTAAAAATGAAGATAAAAATTGAGCTCAAGTGCATTATTCCAGAAGACATTTTGCTTTTTAATTGGCCGAAGTAAAAAGACAAGGCTATAATTTTAAAAAATTATAAAAACAATTATAAGGGCAAAAGATTCTAAAAATTAAGTAACCGTTCTGTAAAGAAAAGATGAAATTGCTAATGAAATAGTAGATTTTGCATGCAGGCAAAAATTGAATCATTTTTCATGCAAGCATTTTCAAGCCAATTGGTTGCCACATTTTACTGAATTTTCAACAAAAAAATAATGAGGGACTACGAAATCACTCCTTCAAAAAAATTAAATGAAGAAGAGACTAGCTTGGCTAGCCAATTGTGTTGAAATGCTGTGTAATTTCTTGATAACAGTTTGGTTTCGTGATATTTTTTATGCTCCCATCAATTAATCTAACATTCTCAGCGTTAAAAAAAAAGATTTTTTTTGGTAAACTCTAAATTACATGCTAAACTTGCTCAATGAACTGCTCAACAGTACAATTCTACATTATTTTTTAATCACTCAGCATTATTAGATTAAAAATTTACTGACATTGGAAATTACTGCTTTCAAGGTTAGACAAAACAGACTACTGCTTTTGAAAGCTGGCTTTGAATGGTTTAATTTAGCCTAGAGGCTTTCTCGCTATCCATTCAAACCTGATTTTTAGAAAACATTAGTCTAAGAAAAACATAAAACATATGTAGATTTAATTCTGAAAAATGTTAGACAAGCACTCTTGTTGGTTTCAAAAACTTGTCGCATCATACCTCGAAAGAGCCATTTTGGATCAAGTTTTCATTCGTCTCTTCATCCACAAAAAGCTTTTCGTACCGACCCCCCAGAGCCCATCAGGCCTGATTCAGAGATTTTCCGGAGGCCAAGTCTTGACAGAGAGATGACAAGACATGGGTAGCGGAGCCAAGATTTGAGACCTATGTGGGCAGAGAGAGAGAGAGAGAGAGAGAGAGAGAGAGAGAGAGAGAGAGAGAGAGAGAGAGAGAGAGAAGCCAAGACTAAGATTTGTACGGGCAGCGCAGAACCCAAGTCTTGGGTTTTTCTGCGCAGAGTTAAGGTTGACATGAAACTCCGATGTTTTTAATTGAATGAGGACAATTCTCTTACAAATTTGGTACCCAATTACACGTTTTTTTTTCAAAAAATCATCAGCAGTTGAAATTCGTGAAATTCACCCCCAAGACATAGAGCCTCTCTGGGCAGAGAAAATCCAAGTCTCGGGTTTCTTTGCCAAGTCAAAGAATCGGTTTCTGTTCTTGAAGTACACTGATTTACAAAACATCCCATAATAGAAGTAAGAACTGAGGGTTTTTTTCCAAATAAGACCCATGCTTATGTATTAGGTCTCACAAAAGATAAGCTGTAACTTGAAGTTCAAAAGAAAAATGAAACGTTTGCGGGGTAGGTGGATCAAATAAATTTTTGACTGTTTCAAACATAAAACTGTTGGTGCCACCTACACAACTGGTGGTTAGATCTCAAATAGAAACCTAAGCTTGTAACAAAGTAAGGAAAAAACTAGTGTAATTAATTTACGATGAGTTTAATTAATTGTTTTATTAACTTTTTTTCAAGCTAGTCAAAGAGCTGTTCAAGTCTAGTGTTACTACAAATCAAAGTTTCCTTATATCACTGAGATCCAAGTCTAAAACAATTTTGACTTCGATAGCTTGTGAAAAAAGTTAGACTTTCAAACGGTTTTTTCGTTAATTTTCAAAATGTATTTCTAAAAATATCTTTCTTTAAGAGCTATTCAAGGAGTTGTTCATATCGAGCGTTACTACAATTCAAAACTCCCCTATATCCTTGAAATTCTACTCAATTTTTTGCTTTGGGATGCTTTTTTATGTATATTTGTAATGTTTGTTATTGTAAAGATTTTTTTAGCTATAGTTCTTCATTTCTCTTCAACAGTGAGTGCTTAATGTGTATTTTTAGGGACCTCTTAAATATTGAGAAGGTGACCATGCCTTATCAAGAGCCATGAACATAGTTTTAATAGCATTCATAATCATAATTGGTGCTTTTATTGTACAATTTTGTACTCACATTTAAGTTAAAAGTGCCTATGAACCTAGAAAAATTCTTCATTCTAACCCTGTCCAGAGCAAAATCAAGTTCGGGTTCCTTTCTGCCAACAGAAATCCCAAGTCGTGTGTTTTGCCTGCCAAGAAGTTACCAAGTCTTGGTTGTACTCTTTACGAAGAGACACATGACTTGGGATTTCTCTGGGCAGAGACCCTCATTTTGCGATTTTTCTCTGTCAATAGAAACCTCAGAGATCAACTCTGGAGTGTTCTCTTAGCAGTCTTGTATTTGACATGATCAGACTCTGAATCAGGCCTGAGACCTTCCCTGATTTTTTTCTGAATCAAGCCTGATGGGCTCTGGGGTTTCGGTACGGGATTTTAGGCACTTTAGTATGCATTTCATTTGCATTCGATATTTCAGTCGAAAACAAAGATAGATTAATAGCTTTAACTCAGGTTTTCATACTTTATGATGTTTGTTTTTTCAACCAGGTGTCCTGATAGTCTACTTCGGTACTACTACATAAGACCAGATAAGTTAGATATTGATCATGTAAAAACTGAAGTAAAATCTCTCTTTTTTAATAGTCTGAGTTATAACCGTGCAAGATCTGATAAGACAATGAGACGGTGTTTTATCGTAGAAGAAAAGATAGAAGTCAGTCCTTATAACACAGACATGTTTTGCCCAATTCTATCCTGTAATATCTGATTAGTCAAAGTTTTGTCCTATGTGATCTGATAAGTGGAAGTTCTGAATATTGTCGTCTAGACATCCGATAGAAATTTGTATTCACTATTTGGGTTGTTTAGTGCCTTTGATAGATATCCGGTTTTTGCCGATGAACTGTTATGACAATATCAAATCCAAAGCGAAAGCTTTGATCAGTTACTACCTTGGTCCAGTTGAAGAGGGATGTTGGTGTCCAAGTTGATGCAAAGGAAACCACTATCCTCCTAAAATTAAAACAAATTTAATTAAATTCAGTCGCTTTCATCAAAGAATTCTTAAAAGGTTGTCACATATAAAAAGCTTGTTATTTCAAACGGAATATTTTCAGAGCACAATTGATGCTTTTATTTTGAGATTCAAAAAATCTTAACAAAATTTTAAACTTTTTTTAAACTTTAAGATTCAAAAGCAATTATCGGCTCGATGATCTGGCCAATTGTTTATTATCATAAGCATTTTTTAAATTTTTTCATGCAAGCCGAACTAACCAAGAAGATTGAAAATTTTCAACCGCCAAGAAAACGTTTTTAAGAGTTTTCTGAGTAGGTTTGTCAATCTTCACACAACATTGTCTATGAAACCCAATCAATTTTATTAAGCCTCAACGAAATTCATCCTCAGATATTCAACTTAGTACAGTGGTTATAGGGAGAAGCAATAAAAAATAAAGCACACTTTTGGGTTTGTTCAGCACGAGATTTTTATATAAACCTGTCAAAAAAGCTTAACACATTTTTCGTGAGAAATGGCAGAACCAACAAAGCAACAAATCAAATCAAAATTTAGATAAAGCCCTTCAAAGGTTAACGCCAAGATTTTGCAAGATCTTGGATAACTTGTTCTGGTTCTTTAATAAAGAAAAAAATCTTCTGTCAAGCGCTGCTCTGATCATGTATTCTGAAACAAATTTGAATGTGCATGATTTTTTCACCGTCATGAGAAATTTTACTTTGAGTTGCAGTCTCAGGCACCATGTTGGCAAAATCGTAGTGCGGTACTTAGAAAATCCATAAACTGCGTCGACAGATAACTTGAGTATCTATGATATTGCGTACTTTTGGCCTGAATGATACGGGTTCAATCATAGAGAAATTATATACTAATGCTTCTCTAACAACAGAAAGAAACAAAAACTGTTATCTCCCTGCGGTGAATAATTTCCTGGTCGAAAATTTTTATTTTTGCGACCATTTCTCTGTAAGTAAAAAAAATATATAAAAACTTTGAAAATAGACAAATAGGAAACAGAATTAAATGATTTGCAGAGAAATTGGGTTCGAAAGAAAACGTTTTAAATTAGAAAGGTTAACTTAATTATTTATTCTTGTTTATTTATTAATTTTAGATTAATTTATTTGATCCTGCAGCAAAAACTTTTATTTATCAATGGGAACGCATCATCGCATAGATAGTGAAGAAATACTCATTGGGTATATATTTGGTACTTATCAAAAACACTAATCAACCTAAATCACAGTTATTTTGTTTGTAAAACTGTTCAAAACCACAAAAAAATGCTGTAAAATTTGAAAATAAAACCTCTTCAATTCAAATTTTACATTCTGGAAATACAAAAATTCTTGCAATAAATTCATACTTGTAAACTGTGTCAATGCAAAAAAAAACGAGATTGAGCCGTTGCACACCTTTACATGACAATAAGCTCCTCGTCAATTATTTTTTTTCACACTTATTAAGCATGGTTTCCCGTGGAAAGTAAAACAAAAAATTGAGTCTAAAAGCATAATCGATTAAAAACGGGCGAATTACTCTCAAACGACCGGCGAACAGCTTATTTTGGGAGTGGCCAGCTTGAGCTTATAAAATTTAGCATTATGGGGAGGGGTTTATATAAGAAGGGTGTTTGGGGCGAGCTTAGTGGGCGGAGGTCTTGGATTTATAAGTAAAATAGGACAGGAGGATAGAGGGGGTGAGCGTTAGGAAGAGAGTGGTGGGGGGATTCCGGATGAAGTTATGGGGATGCAAACCGCCAAAAAACTGCATCTCACCTCATAATTTTAGGAGTTCTCAGCCATGATTCTTAGACTTCGGTGACTTGCTCAGTTGGAGAACAATAGATAGAGTTCCAAAAGAGCTGATCAGCGCTCAGTGGAATTTGGAGCTCACTTGTTTATCTGGTTTAAGAGGATGTAAAGTTCAAGCTGAAGTTTGATCATAGGTGTCTTTGAACGAGGAAAGTCCTACAACAAATGAAATCCTATAACAAAAGGGCTGAAGTATCGTAAAAACTTATTCCGGGCAAAGTAATCTTTCCTTGCTTTTAGCAAGGGTCTTGTTCTCTGGGCAATAAAGCGAATGGCTCAATTAGGCGTTATAGGTGAAACACCAATTTATTTAACCATATCCAAATTTTTTCCGTCCGAAGGCGAGCACTGAAAAAAATGGGGCTAAATTTAAAACATCAACATGTGAAAATCTGATATAAAATCCTCAATCATTTTCCCTAGTATTATACAGCTATGAGTAACCTTAATTGGACACGGCAATTATTGCTGACCGGTGAAACTTCGCATGGGAAAGACACACACACTTCTTGACAAAGCAATAAGTATTATGCTGTTTCTAGACGCGAAAGCAGAAACATCAGCATGTGAAAGTTGTGAAGTTGAAGAATTTTTGTGTTGAGTACGATGTTGTTACTAGTAACCATGTCGACAGCTGAGAACTGTTCTCTAACCAATAGAAGGTGAAACTTCTGTATGTGAAAAGGCAATTTGAGCGAGATTTCTTAGCAGACTAGTATTATGTTGTTTCTAGTAGGCGAAAGCCGAAACATCAACATGTGAAAATCTGATATTAAATCCTCAATCATTTTCCTAGTATTATACAGCTACTAGTAGCCGTAATTGGTCAGGGAAACATTGTTGACCGGTGAAACTTCACATGGGAAAGACACACAAATTACTTGACAAAACAATAAGTATTATGCTGTTTCTAGTATGCGAAAGCAGAAACATCAGCATGTGAAAGTTGTGAAGTTGAAAAGTTTTTGTGTTGAGTACGGTGTTGTTACTAGTAACCATGTCGACAGCTGGAAAGCTGTTCTCTAACCAATAAAAGGTAAAACTTCTGTATCTGAAGAGGCGGCGTGATTGAGATTTTTAACAGACTAGTATTATGTTGTTTCTAGTAGGCGAGAGCCGAAACATCGACATGTGAACATCTGGTTTTTAAATCATGAGTCAATTCTCCCTAGTATGATACAGTTGTTAGCCGGTATTGGTAACAGTAGAACAGAGATTTGGAGGGCAAAACCTGCTCATGGGAAATGCTCACAGAGCGCTATCTACCAGTACACATAGTATTATGCTGTTTCTAGTACGCGCGAGCCGAAACATCAGCATGTGAAATGTGTAATCGTGGGTAACTCTAAGTGTGTAGAGTACTGTGTAGTAACTAGTAGCCATGCCAAAGCATGCATTGAAACTCTTCGTGATTTAAAAAGCTCAAAGCAAGATTGACGAGGCCGCAAGGCTATGTCTTTCTAAATTCGAACAAATCGAAAGATTGTTCAAAGTACAATTAAACTGATTGATCCTGTCAGTTGCCATATGCTTGTCTGAAAGACTAAGCCATGCATGTGCAAGCGAAGCTTGAAAAAGTGGAACCGCGAATGGCTCATTAAATCAGTTACTATCTATTAGTTGATTTGCAAGCTAAATGAATAACTGCGGTAACCCTGCAGCTAATGCATGCTGATTGTCCGACACTGTCGGAGACTTTTACAAGACTACACCGGGTGATTTGCTAAGTACAGACACATCCCGTGATGAGTCCTAGTAACTGAAAGATCCCAGATAGCTTCGGCTTGGGGACGGAACTTCCGAATTTCTGACCTATCAACCTATGATGGTAGTGTAACGGACTACCATGGTTGTGACGGGTAACGGGGAATCAGGGTTCGATTCCGGAGAGGGAGCCTTAGAAACGGCTACCACATCCAAGGAAGGCAGCAGGCACGCAAATTACCCACTCTCCGCACGAGGAGGTAGTGACTAGAAATAATGATATGAACCTTTATGGTTTGTAATCAGAATGGAATGGACTTAAAAGCTCCATTGATGAGCGAGTAGAGGGCAAGTCTGGTGCCAGCAGCCGCGGTAATACCAGCCTCTACAAGCGTATGCAATAGTTGCTGCGTTTAAAAAGCTCATAGTTGGATCTGTTTGAGTAGAACGGCAACATGGTCTTCAGTTAAATCTGTTGACTCGTTCCGCTCATCCTTCGCATCGAAGAAATAGTTTGCACTTAAATGTGACGAACTGTGGAAACGGTGTTTTCACCCTGAGAAAATTAGAGTGTTCAAAGCATCCTTTGGGATCGAATAATAAAGCATGGAATAATGGAGAATGACCCGCTACTCGATTGATGCCGGTTGGCTGAGTGCGGTAATGATTGAAAGGAACAGACGGGGGCATTTGTATTGCTACGTTAGAGGTGAAATTCTTGGATCGTGGCAAGACAAACTACTGCGAAAGCATTTGCCAAGAATGTTTTCATTAATCAAGAACGAAAGTCAGAGTATTGAAGAGGATTAGATACCCTCGTAATTCTGACCATAAACTATACCAACCTACAATTTGTCAAAGTCGATCTTGACTTGGCAAGAGATTAACCGGGAAACCAAAGTTTATTGGTTCCGGGGGAAGTATGGTTGCAAAATCGAAACTTAAAGGAATTGACGGAAGGGCACCACCAGGAGTGGAGCCTGCGGCTTAATTTGACTCAACACGGGAAAACTCACCCGGTCCAGACATCTTAAGGATTGACAGATTGAATATCTTTCATGATTATATGGGCGGTGGTGCATGGCCGTTCTTAGTTAGTGGAGTGATCTGTCTGGTTAATTCCGATAACGAACGAGATCTTCTCCATCTAAATAATGAAATTCACTATATGTGAATTCAAACACTTCTTAGAGGAACTATGCGGAATTAAATACCGCAGATGAAGTGAGGCTATAACAGGTCTGTGATGCCCTTAGATGTTCTGGACTGCACGCGCGCTACACTGTGTACTTTTAGATTGAGTACTCAGCCCTTGGTCCGAAATGGACTGGGCAATCAGAGAAAAGTACAGCGCTTCAAGGGGATCGTCTGTTGTAACTTGCAGACGTGAACCAGGAATTCCTGGTACTTATGAGTCAACAACTCATAGGGATTACGTCCCTGCCCTTTGTACACACCGCCCGTCGCTACTACTGATTGGATAGTTAAGCAAGAATTGCAAATTCCTACTGTTGGGACTTCGGTCTCCGGCAACGGGATGAAGCGGATCGAGCTTAATTGTCTAGAGGAAGTAAAAGTCGTAACAAGGTTTCCGTAGGGGAACCTGCGGAAGGATCAGTGATTGATTCCTTCGGGCATGGCTGCTGGTAGAGGCCATGTCTGTAGTGCGCATGACGCTCTGTCGCTAGAGATTGCTTGGCAACCAATCTCGAATTATGTATCGAGCTCAAAAACTACTTGTGTGGATACATAGTTCAGCAGTCATGGCAAGGGACTGCTTAAAGGGAGACTAGTTAGCAAAAGCAGCCTAGCAGAACTGCAGCTATCTAGATCTCAGAAGCTGGGTTATAGAAGCCCAGCTATAGACTTGTGAATGAGAAAGGCCTAAAAAGGTCCACAAGTCGCGTGGTTAGAACCGACACGCAAAAATCCCAGCGAGTGACAGAGCGTTGCGCTGTTCAGTGGGAAAGAGTTGAGCTACTCGGGGCGCCCACTGAACTTGCTCCGAGCCAAAGGCTCGAAAAAACACAGCTTAGCCTCAGATCCTTTACATAGAAGGCTAGCTAAAATAAACTTACCTTGGACGAGGGTAAAGTTTAGTCAGTTCTTAGGGGAGAGTAATCCACAGCTTCTCGCCCTCTGAACATTCTCCCAGATATGTAGGTCTGGGAGAGTCTCCTCCTGTTCTTCGGAATCTGGAGGTAGACAAAGACAGTACGATACGATCTTGCATCGGGATGACTAACCGATAATGATCATAATCTGACAATTTTTCCGGCTTGAGGCACCGGAGTCAGATTAAAGACACATACTGAACTAAAGGCGTATGTGCAAAGCTTGTCGGAGTGTAGAGAGTCAAGCTGAGTTGACTCGTCACGTGGTGATGACAACAGCCATGTGCAAAACACTCACAACTTTATCGTCTATGTGGAAAAGGTTGCTAACAGCGCTCTCTATGAGAGGCCCTCGCATATAACTATACGAGGAAAAGGCGATAGAGTTGTTTGAATGTGGGGCAGGTTCATCGACAAGCTAAGTTGATCACATTCTTGTTGTGGCATCCTACTAGAATTGGTCACGGTCTGCACCAACTCTCCCCAAGTTGGCCAGACTTAAAACTAGAAATAAGGTTTGCAGCTATGTGAACCTAGAAACTGTAAAGGAGTTGAAAGAACTTAAAGGAATTGAAAGAGGCCTTGAGGTATATCCTCTTGGTAAAGACCCACAAAAGCTCACAAAAGTGGCTTCGAAGGGCAAAACTGGTTCATCCAAAACAATTGGAGAGCTTAAAGCAGAACCAATTCGAATGAAACACTATTGGTGAAACTTCATCATGAGAACGTCACAAGCTGATCACGCTCTATGATATGACTAGTATTATGTTGCTTCTAGTAGGCTAAGCGCAAGCCGAAACATCAACATGTGAAAGTCGTAGAATTTTGCAATCAAACTGTGGCTAGTACTGTGATGTTACTAGTAACCTGGTGTTCCGTCATATGGCCAAGAGAGCATTTGAAGGCGAAACTTCTGCATGGGAAAGCTGCATCATGATCAAAATTTTATATCGAGTATTATGTTGACGTTAGTAGGCCTTGGCCGAAAACGCAGCATGTGAAAGGTATAGATAAAAGTTATTGTTGCAGTCAGTACTGTGTAGTTACTAGTAGCTGGATTTAAGCTCAAAATGAGACACTGTTGGTGAAACTTCATCATGAGAATGTCACAAGCTGATCAAGCTCTATGATATGACTAGTATTATGTTGCTTCTAGTAGGCTAAGCGCAAGCCGAAACATCAACATGTGAAAGTCGTAGAATTTTGCGATCAAATTGTGGCTAGTACTGTGATGTTACTAGTAACCTTGTGTTACGTCATATGGCCAAGAGAGCATTTGAAGGCGAAACTTCTGCATGGGGAAGCTGCATCATGAACAAAAGTTTATATCGAGTATTATGTTGACATTAGTAGGCCCTGGCCGAAAGCGCAGCATGTGAAAGGTATAGATAAAAGTTATCGTTGCAGTCAGTACTGTGTAGTTACTAGTAGCTGGATTTAAGCTCGAAATGAGACACTGTTGGTGAAACTTCATCATGAGAACGTCACAAGCTGATCACGCTCCATGATATGACTAGTATTATGTTGCTTCTAGTAGGCTAAGCGCAAGCCGAAACATCAACATGTGAAAGTCGTAGAATTTTGCGATCAAATTGTGGCTAGTACTGTGATGTTACTAGTAACCTTGTGTTACGTCATATGGCCAAGAGAGCATTTGAAGGCGAAACTTCTGCATGGGGAAGCTGCATCATGAACAAAAGTTTATATCGAGTATTATGTTGACGTTAGTAGGCCCTGGCCGAAAGCGCAGCATGTGAAAGGTATAGATAAAAGTTAGCGTTGCAGTCAGTACTGTGTAGTTACTAGTAGCTGGATTTAAGCTCGAAATGAGACACTGTTGGTGAAACTTCATCATGAGAACGTCACAAGCTGATCACGCTCTATGATATGACTAGTATTATGTTGCTTCTAGTAGGCTAAGCGCAAGCCGAAACATCAACATGTGAAAGTCGTAGAATTTTGCAATCAAACTGTGGCTAGTACTGTGATGTTACTAGTAACCTTTTCTTACGTCATATGGCCAAGAGAGCATTTGAAGGCGAAACTTCTGCATGGGGAAGCTGCATCATGAACAAAAGTTTATATCGAGTATTATGTTGACTGTTAGTAGGCCCTGGCCGAAAGCGCAGCATGTGAAAGGTATAGATAAAAGTTATCGTTGCAGTCAGTACTGTGTAGTTACTAGTAGCTGGATTTAAGCTCGAAGTGAGACACTGTTGGTGAAACTTCATCATGAGAACGTCACAAGCTGATCACGCTCTATGATATGACTAGTATTATGTTGCTTATAGTAGGCTAAGCGCAAGCCGAAACATCAACATGTGAAAGTCGTAGAATTTTGCGATCAAATTGTGGCTAGTACTGTGATGTTACTAGTAACCTTGTGTTACGTCATATGGCCAAGAGAGCATTTGAAGGCGAAACTTCTGCATGGGGAAGCTGCATCATGAACAAAAGTTTATATCGAGTATTATGTTGACGTTAGTAGGCCCTGGCCGAAAGCGCAGCATGTGAAAGGTATAGATAAAAGTTAGCGTTGCAGTCAGTACTGTGTAGTTACTAGTAGCTGGATTTAAGCTCGAAATGAGACACTGTTGGTGAAACTTCATCATGAGAACGTCACAAGCTGATCACGCTCTATGATATGACTAGTATTATGTTGCTTCTAGTAGGCTAAGCGCAAGCCGAAACATCAACATGTGAAAGTCGTAGAATTTTGCAATCAAACTGTGGCTAGTACTGTGATGTTACTAGTAACCTTTTCTTACGTCATATGGCCAAGAGAGCATTTGAAGGCGAAACTTCTGCATGGGGAAGCTGCATCATGAACAAAAGTTTATATCGAGTATTATGTTGACGTTAGTAGGCCCTGGCCGAAAGCGCAGCATGTGAAAGGTATAGATAAAAGTTATCGTTGCAGTCAGTACTGTGTAGTTACTAGTAGCTGGATTTAAGCTCGAAGTGAGACACTGTTGGTGAAACTTCATCATGAGAACGTCACAAGCTGATCACGCTCTATGATATGACTAGTATTATGTTGCTTATAGTAGGCTAAGCGCAAGCCGAAACATCAACATGTGAAAGTCGTAGAATTTTGCGATCAAACTGTGGCTAGTACTTTGATGATGCTTGTAGCCAACCGAATTGGTTGAAAAGCCCAATAAGTAAGCTAACTTGGGAGAGCTTGTTGGAAACCAAATGCTACTAGATTGGTCCAAATACATCCTTCAACAGGGGATCACTTGGCTCGCTTTACGAAGAGGAGCACAGCTATATGTGTTAATTCGGTATGAATCGCAAGATTTGTTTACCGACCTCTCTAACGCAAAAGGCGGTCTCGGCTTCGGCTGTTGACTGCGTCCGATTCAGGGTTATATAACTCTCGATTGAACACATTGATGTTCTATTGTTGGTGCTTCCAATAAAATTGGAACACTTAAAGCAGAACCGATTCAAATAATAGCATTCTGATCAATGATTGCATTCCTTGATCAAGAACTGCTGGAGTCATTGTGATGGCGAATTTTCTTCATAAGAAAATTGCAAAGAGACGGAACTTAATGAGACTAGTATTATGTTGTTTCTAGTAAGCGGAAGCTGAAACAGCAACATGTGAAAATCAAGTTTTGTTCAATGATCTCGAGGCGATAAGTACTATGAAGCAACTAGTAGCCTAAGCATGACTCAGATTTGAGACAGTCAAAAAGACTGGCGAAACTTCTTCACATGAAAGTTACATAGAGAACTACAAATGTATACAGCGAGTATTATGTTGTTTCTAGTAGGCGAAAGCTGAAACATCAACATGTGAAAGTTGTCTGCAAACTGTAGAACGATATGTGATTAGTACTGTGCTGTTACTAGTAGCCAGTCTGACTGTAGAAGCCAAGACAAAGGGAAACTAATGCATCTGAAAAGGACAAGTTATGGAAAGGTATGCACGATAAGTATTATGTTGTTTCTAGTAAGCGGCAGCTGAAACATCAACATGTGAACGTCGTTGTGTACAGTAACCTAGAACTATATAGTCCTTAGTAACGTGCATTTACTAGTACCTGTAATTGGTATTCAGACTCAGGCAGTTTGGAATAGTTTGGCAAAGATGCACCAGAGAAAACTGGGATTTGATACAGAAATTGTTGAATACAAGTATTATGCTGCTTCTAGTAGGTTGAATCCGAAACATCAGCATGTGAAAATTGAAAACATTTCTGGTTCGAATTGTCACAAGTATTTGGTGATCTGAGTAGCCAAACTCACTACAACGCCAATTGAAGGCAAAAATTCTCAACGGGAAAAGCTATTCTCATTGAATGAGCTAACAAGACGAGTATTATGTTGCTTCTAGTAGGCGAAAGCCAAAACATCAACATGTGAAAGTCTTGCTGAACAAATTTAATGTTGTTGAGCTCAGTACCGTGTGAATTAGTAGCCATAATTGGCGAGCGAAAATTGAACTGGCGAAACTTCGTCTTTGGAAAATTGCAGATGCCGAGCACTTATTTTGCAACGAGTATTATGTTGACTGTAGTAAGCGAAAGCCGAAACAGCAACATGTGAAAGCTGTTGAAATTTGTGGTCATTTTGCAATAAGTACAAGGAGTGTAACTAGTAGCCAGGTCAAAATTTGGGATAAGAATGAGCAAAAATTCTGCATGAGAACAGTTGAAATTATGAAACTAAATTACAAAGACTAGTATTATGTTGTTTCGAGTACGCGAAAGCGGAAACATCAACATGTGAACGTTTGTAACGAAGTTTCGTTAATTTTCAGCCTAGTACTGAGCAAGAACGAGTAGCCTCATCTCCAATCCCACGCAAAATGTAGTGAAATATGTGAGTGAACCTTATTCACGGTGAGGGTTTCCCGAGGTCTGTATTGCAGCGAGTATTATGTTGCTTCTAGTAAGCGAAAGCTGAAACAACAACATTTGAAAGTTGGAATTAATGACTGAATGGAAACTTCGACCTGTGTTTGATAGTAGTAGCGAACAAAACTGCTGAATCGGTTTCTGTCTCATATTGGTCAGTGAACCAATTAAGAGACAATCAACTACATAACCTGAATTGGGCGAGAGAACCCCCTTAACTTAAGCATATCAGTAAGGGGAGGAAAAGAAATCAACTGAGAATCCCTTAGTAATGGCGAATGAACAGGGAAAAGCTCATCGGGAAGAGAAATGGCAACATTTCTCGGTGTCCGGTATGGGTTTGATGCTAGACTGGTGAATTTGTCCTGATGTCTACTGGAAAGTAGCATCAAAGAAGGTGAAAATCCTGTAAAGGTCATTTTCGATACCAGTCATAATGGCTCATTCCTATGAGTAGAGTTGTTTGAAAGTGCAACTCGAAGCTGGAGATATGTCTCTCCAAAAGCTAATTATAAAGCGAGACCGATAGTAAACAAGTACCGTGAGGGAAAGTTGAAAAGCACTCTGAAGAGAGAGTGAAAAGTACGTGAAACTGTTGAAGGGGAACTGGAGTGAGCGTTACCATACTCAATGCCTTGATATTATATTCTCGGCTACCGAGTAGTGTAGTTGTCGTCTTTTGGCAAATCTTGTTAATGAATCGAGCAGAAGTTTTCCTCGGAATTCTTCTTGTTGATTCTAAACAAAATGAGATAAATTGATCTTGATTGCCTGTCTGACCTCAACTTCCTATTCAATGCTCTCTACAGCCCGTCTTGAAACACGGACCAAGGAGTGTGAGTTGCTTGCAAGTGTTGTCGCTCATTGAAAGCGCACACGCGAAATGAAAGTGAACAGTGTAATTTTTATGAATTGCACTACTTTGTGTGGTGAGGGCGCCGATTCGGTGTCCCGCAACCACGGACGGTTTTGCTCTTATTGCATGACTGATCCAGAGCAAGTAGCACACGACCCGAAAGATGGTGATCTATGCTTGGGCAGGGCGAAGCCACGGGAAACCATGGTGGAAGCCCGAAGCGGTTCTGACGTGCAAATCGATCGTCTGACCTGAGCATAGGGGCGAAAGACTAATCGAACCATCTAGTAGCTGGTTTCCTCCGAAGTTTCCCTCAGGATAGCAAAAGCTTGAGCAAGATTGAAAAATCTTCGCAAAGCAATTTCATCGGTTAAAGCGAATGATTAGAGGAATGGGGGAAAATTTTTCCTTCACCTATTCTCAAACTATAAATCGGTGAGATGTCCTTGTGACTTAATTGCACTTGGACTATGAATGCAAGCTTTTTGTGGGCCGCTTTTGGTAAGCAGAACCGGCGATGTGGGATGAACCAAAAGTTGGGTTAAGGCGCCTAACTACTTGCTCATGAGTCACCACAAAAGGTGTTGATTGATACTGACAGCAGGACGGTGGTCATGGAAGTTGAAATCCGCTAAGGAGTGTGTAACAACTCACCTGCCGAATCAATCAGCCCTGAAAATGGATGGCACTAGAGCTCGTGGCCTATACCCAACCATGAATATCAATATCTAACGCAAGTTAGATTAGAGAAAAAGAGCCTCACCAGCTCAAAAATGATATTCATGTGTAGGAGGACACATTGATTGCGCTAAAGTATGCACGCAAGTGTATGCGCGAAGCGATCAATGGAGCAGATCTTGGTGGAAGTAGCAAGTACTCAAATGAGAACTTTGAGGACTGAAGCGGGAAAGGCTTTCATGTGAA